>NC_085873.1:42786347-42818847 GCF_034702125.1 Engraulis encrasicolus | reverse complement strand
ATTTTTATGGGCTTTTTGGGCCTTTATTTCGAATAGGACAGTGAAGGTGCGACAGGAAGTGAGTGTGGAGAGAGATGGGGCAGGATCGGGAAATGACCCCATCCGGACTCAAACCGGGGTCCCCATGGGCATGCAAGCCCAAGTGTGGGGGGCTTAGCGCGCTGCGCCACAGCGCCCCCCAATCACTTGTTCCTTTGGGTCATTACTAACAACTCCACAGACTTTCATCCCGGCTGGCGTGAAGTTAAGTCTATTTGTGCATTCATCGAGAGCCTACTGTAACAGGCCCTGCCGTGGCTCAAACGGTGGGGCACTGCACTGCTACGCCGGTGACGCGGGTCCGATTCCAGCCCGGGTCCTTTGCCGAACCTCCCCAACCTCTCTCTCTCCCATTTGCTTCCTGTCCCTTTCACAAAAGTAAAGGCAAAAAAAAGCCCAAAACAATATGTATATTTTTTAAAGAGTTGACCAGAATGCCCTACCGTGGCTGATATGGTAGGGCACACGTTTACCACTCGGCCGACCCGGGTTCGATTCCCGGTCCGGGTCCTTTGCCGGTCCTTCCCCATATCTCTCTCCCAACTCGCTTCCTGTCTCTCCTTCACTATCCTGTCTCACAAAAACCAATAAAGGCTGAAAACTGAAAAGCCCCAAAAAATACTTTAAAAAAAAAGAGTTTACTGACCAGAATGCAGAGTCGTACAGTCCCATCATGGTCATGGTGTCCTTGAGGCGTCGCTCCTTCTCGGCCGCCACGTTGACGATGAGGAAGGAGACGAAGGGCGTGAAGGCCAGCACCAGGTAGATGGAGATGAGCGCGTGCGGGAACTTCTGCACCTCCACCGAGCCCGGCTGGCCCATCATCACCACCTTCACGTCCAGCTCACGCCACACCGAGCGCTTCGTCTGCATCTGGTGCGGGCAGGGGGTTACAAGTTTACAAGTTTATAAAGGGACACTGTGCAGGAAATGGACAAAAAAGGTACTGCAACTATGCTGTCCAAAAAATCTCACACAGTGTCCCTTTAAGAAAGGGACAGCATATATTGCCAGCATTTAAACAAAAATGCTAAATATACAAGATTGTAGCCAAGAGGCTAATTTCCGTCTTTTGTCCCTTGACAGGTTTGATTTTCCTTAAAAAAACAAACTTAAAACAAAACTAAAAATACACAGTTATTGCACAAGATGGTTACAAGATGTATAGTATTTAGGCCCCTCATTAAATCCATTTTATTTTTTCTCAAATTCTGTTTTATTTTTTTTCTCAAATTCCGTTTTTTTTTCCGGATTTATTTTTTTGCTATATCTGATTTTTCACCTTTTACCAAAAACCCTGCTTATTTCATAGTTTTTCTGCAAAACGTGTTGTTACTAGCTCCAAAAAATAAAGAAAAAAAGAACAGTATCCAATGTGCAGTATTCAATGAACTTTTCATATTGATCAAGTTAAATGCATACCTGCACACTCAGAAGGGTTGAAAAAGGTGACAAACTATAGCACCCCAACACGCACCAACCCCCCCCCCGCGCATCAAGGGGAAAAAAAAACAAAAAAACAATATTTTATTTACTAATTTTAATTATTATTACTATTATATTTTATTTGCAATTTTTAAATGTGCCCCTTTCTGCCATGCTCTTCTCCTCCACCACCCTCCTTTCCCTCAGTGCTGCCAAATTAGCCTGTCTCTGTGCTCTATCCCTATTTCCAGCTCCACTGACATGAGCACACAACCTCCTGTCTAGTGTCTACCTCTCAACATTTCACATCATCCATTTTAAACATTTCCACCCCAGTTCTATTTATTCCATTTCATTATCCCCCCTATTATTGTCATTGTTTGCAATGTAGTTTTTATTCTATTCCATTGTATTCCATTCTATTAGTTTTTATTCCATTTCCTCTGAAAACAGTGAATCACATCACACATGCCACATACATACACAGACATTTAGCATACAGCAAAACACTACAAAACCTCACACACCATCACTCCAACCTCACATACAGTAGGGCCTATAGGCCTACACCTCACACAAACAGCATGCCTTCAACACGCGTCACACAAACTACACCTTTAACATAGGCTATACAAAAACACATAACTACAAAACTTCACATCCTCCACACAGCATCATTCAAACTTCACACACAGCATAAGTCAAATACCATGGACAATGCACAGAAGAGAGGGAGGAGAGGAGAAGAGATGAAGGGAGAGGAGGACAGGAGAGAACACACTCACAGACACAGACACACGTGTGCAATAACGTGTATGATGTCTTATCTTATTATGCGCGTACTGTTACTTTAGGACTTTAAACTCCTCCAGGATTAAATATACTACCATGCGCTAGGAATGATAAGTAGGCTACTAGCCTACACTATATGTCGAAAATAAACAAACAATAACATCACGGAGAACTTACTTTCATAACGTCGGTAGTTTTTTTTGTTTTGTTTGTTATTGTTTTTCACTTACTCGCACATCCATGTCAAATCCATGCAGGGTATTTGCGATCGCGTGGGCGTTATTAGGAAACGGCAACTCCATCGTATGCATTTGCGAGGACTTGGCAAATGTCAGACGAGGAATCTGACAGCTACGCTGATATTATTCTCCCAGCGCTGTCCTGCTCTGTCCAGCCCAAACCGTTTTCGCTCCACCACCACCACTTCATTTCAGCGTCACTAGTTATTACTTGCATTCACCGACACCTAACCTTGCATTAGCCACTGCCACATTCTTTATCACTCGATGAAAACCTACAAAACCGAAGTAATCCGCGCTCGTCCTCTTATTGACATTTTATTTATCAACACCGGTTCCGCGCGGGCTTCAAGCCTTCAAACATGCAGCCAGTGAATGTGAAGCTGCGTCCTTGTGATTAAACGGCAGCCAATGGGTGTGGGTTACATCATGACTAGTGTTTATGGGTAATGTAGGAAATCTCGCCGTCTTTACGTATATCAGACAGGCAGCTGTTTACCCTTCAGAACTTCAGTCGGGCGCTACTGGCAACCCCCCCCCCCAAAAAAACTCTTCGGATCTGCACGATTCACATAAGTCACCTATTTTGAAATCAAAACGGCGAATTTCGCCGAAAGGTGACAAGTTTGCAGGTATGTAAATGAACTTTTCCTCCTTCTTTTAACCTTTGACCTTTGGGCCTTGCCCCTTACCTGGATGATGGCCGCATCGATCCGGGTCTGCAAGTGCACAAACCCGGAGTACCAGTAGTTGGCCGCTCGGCAGTTTACGGAGTTGGAAAAACAACTAGCTGTGGGTGGGAGGACAAAAGATGACAAAAAAACACACACACACACAGACACACACAGACACACACAGACACACACAGACACACACACACAGACACACACAGACACACACAGACACACACACACACACACACACACACACACACACACACACACACACACACACACACACACACACACACACACACACACACACACACGCCAAGGAATGCATTACCTCATGATATATTAAAAGGAGCCCCGGCTATGAAGAATGATGAAAGTATATCTTTTTACAAACTACAGTAAGGAATCATTTTTTTACTCAGTGATGTTCAACAAAAACACATTCTGAATAGACATTAACCCGTTAAGACACAGCGTTATACACTTGCTGTTACCAGAATGGCAATGAACAAGTTGTGGTGCATGTAGTGGTACCGTAGTTAACTTTTCAATGACTATTACAGCGTGCCACTGGAGGTACAGTGTGCATTAGGGGGTTGCACAAGTGGCATATTTTTTTTCTGACCATAAATTGTTTGAAACATTCACCTTCATGCAGCTTGAAACAAACACAGGCACATGCACACGCGCAGACACACACGCACACACACACGCGCGCGCACACACACGCACACACACACATCCTCCAGTCCTCACCAATGGACTCTGTGTAGTCGCTGGGCGAGGGCAGGTGGTTGTAGGGGAACCTCAGGCGGTAGGACATGTTGTCTCGGAACACCACTCCCACGTAGCCCAGGGGCTCGTAGAGGCTGGCGTTCTCCAGGTCCTCCTCGTTGGCAAACCACTCCAGACGGTCCCGCATGTCTAGGAAGAAGAAGAAGAAGAAGAAGAAAAAACATAAACAACAACAGCTTGTCTTAATCTCCCCCCACTCACGTCGAGTATGTACACAAAGCACAGCATACAGTATTGCATGGAAATGTATGTGTTTTGCCAAGTCTGGCTGTCATTGCTCGACTCAGCCTGTTTTGAGCTTATGAATAAATATAAATAAAGACGCAATAGCAATTTTCCATCTGTAAAAAACAAGACACTGTGTAGACTTCTGCACCAATTCACACTGAAATGTGTTGTGCTTCCCCAGCTTCTTGGCCACATGTTCCAAGAGCGCTGTGTGTGTGTGTGTGTGTGTGTACTACTGTACATGTGCATGACTGTTTGCATGCAAAGAGCAGTGTGTGTTTGAGTGTGTGTGTGTATAAAGTACATGTGCATGCCTGTTTGCGCCCATGTGTGTCTACTACAGGGGTGGGCAACCTATGTCTCGAGGGCCATTTGCAGCCTTTGAGGCCGCTCTATCCGGCCCCCGATATAATTTTAATGTTATGCAGCTTCACATGAAAGATGACCTATTTTGTAAAGGAATCTTGGAAAATATATTTGCAATTAGAGGTGCTCCGATTGCTCGGCTGCCGATCATGACCGGCCGATAATGGCCAAAAATAGCCTGATCGGTGATCGGAAAAACATGCCGATCAAAAAACCGATCGAGAGATATTAAATTCCTCACGCAATCATTTGCCTTTACACCTGGCGCTGCATGTAGGCGCTGGCTCTGCACAGCTGCAACTGCACCAAAAGAAGGCATCTTTGCTTGTCTATAACTTTTCTCCATTCCCCCCATCATTTCCACCATTCTTAACCACATCTGCATCAGCAATGATCTGATTTTCCGATCCATGCGCCGTTTACCTGACAATGTAATTTGCGATTGAGTAGCCTACTCGCCAGTGAGCCATTTTACGTTATAACCTGTGTAGTTGCCTCAGTCAGCACGCGACAACTTCACGTTGTCAGCACAAACATGTCAATTATTGTTTTGAAAGTTGTAATTGGCAGTCAGTCGATTAGTTTGATAGTCGCTGAAACACCAAACGGCGACAGATGTGGTTAAAACTTGAGAGAGAGAGATTCAGAACGGTAGTGGAGCACTGCAACTGTGTGGACGGTGACAGAGAGGGGAGGGGCTCTCCTCACGAGGCTGCTCATTTAAAGCGACAGGTTGTTTTTTTCTCGTATGTGGAAGACTATTTGATGTAATGTTTCAGTTTCAATTCAATCTTAAATAGTTTAGTTATTATATGCAATAACTTATACATTGATTAATACTGTAGACTGTATTACCAACACTAGTCTGAAAGATAATAATAATAATAATAATAATAATAATAATAATAGACATGTGCAAATTAAGATTGATTGGTTCATGGGCAGAAATGGTATTCAATAAGGATAATTAATAGGCTATTAAAAAAATAGGAAATCATTTTTGTGATCGGCAATGATCGGTAATCGGCAGATAAAGATTTTTGGTGATCGGTATCGGTGATCGGGCCAAAAAATGGTGATCGGAGCACCTCTATTTGCAATACAATTAACTTATATTCAGGGAACCTAGAGAAGGTGGGGTCTGTTTTAAAAGGTGGCTGCCTTCAATATAGGCCTATAGTGCAGGGGGAAATCCTGGTTTGTGTTCATAGTACGGCCCTCAGAGGACTTTTACGGCCCTCGGATGAATTTGAAGTGGCCCCTCATATAAAAAAGGTTCCCCACCCCTGGTCTACTACAAAAGTGGTTCTTAACCTTTTTTTCTTAATGCACCCCCTTACCTGTGCCAAAGACAAGCCGCGCACCCCCAACCCAAACTTCTACACTTGTGTAGGTACTAAAAAATGATTTAAAGTGATTAATTGCAATGATTCTTGCTTAAGTCTCTACACCAGGGGTGTCAAACTCATTTTGGTCCGAGGGCCGCATACAACCCATGTGGACCTCAAGCGGGCCGCATTAGTAACATCATCGCAAAAAAAAAAAAACGTAAAGCAGAGGATTAGTGTTCAGTACTATCACGTTTTAAATGTGTTGAATATGTAGAAAGCAATGCAATACTGATAATCCTATGCAACATTTCCTTGACTTCATTCATTCATTGTCAACCGTCAATTAATTAAATATTGGCAGGGGATCTGGGGGTTTCCCCCCAGAAAATTTTGGATTTCTTAGATGTAATTTCCTGCATTTTCACGCATTCTAACATCCCGTTTCCAGTTTCAGCTTAATAGGAACCAATACAAATCCAATTATATTTATTATTTAATTACAACCAATACCAATACAATACGAATAAGAAGTATTAACATTTTATCTCTATATATGAGGTCTATAATATATGATCTTTATCAAATGCCTGTTACAGTACAAATTCACCATTTATAATAGAAGTGTGATGTGCACTTTATATACAGTATAACACAACAGAGGGACCATTGGGTTAATGTCATGCAGGTCTCGATTTTGTCCCGATTGGCGTAATAGCGCATTTCGGTTATTTCATTGAGAATTTTTTTTTTTTAAACATCCGGGCCGGATGCAACCCTCTGGCGGGTCGGATGCGGCCCGCGGGCCGTATGTTTGACACCCCTGCTCTACACAATATCATAATGCCTTTACATGGAGACCAAAACATGCATTATTTTGGTTTTGATTTGGACTAATTATAATGTTCACAAGCTGAGTTTTGGTCACAACCTCAACACAAACTAAATTCCGTGCATCCCCTGAAATCTCTGCCGCACCCCCAGGGGGTGCCTGCACCCCAGGTTAAGAACCACTGTAACTACAATATAATATTGCGGTCATCCTCCTTACGTAGCTCCTCGGCCACCTCCTCCATGATCTGCGCGGTGACGTTGGTGATGGGCGTGTAGCCCAGCCCCAGCCCCTTGAGGGCCAGGTAGTTCTCGCTCTCCAGCTCCATGGTCTCGATGCCGCCGTAGTACACGTGGGGGTTGTGGGTGCTGATCAGGATCAACAGACCCAGCAGCAGCAGAGGCAGGATCAGCTCCTGGAGGAGAGGAGAGGGGGAGAGAGGGAGAGCGAGAGAGAGAGAGAGAGAGGGCACCCAAGAGAGAGAGAGCGAGAGAGAAAGAGAGAGAGAGAGAGAGAGCGAGAGAGAGGAGAGAGAGGGAGAGGAATATTACATATTGATACAGTATAATTGCCCCCTCATCAATATATTACACAAATCCGCAGATGAAACATGAGGTCCACACATACAGTACTCGACACACAGCCTTCATACACACAGACACATGATGAAAAAGTCAGGAAAGGTGAAATAAAAGGAGACAAATTTGTGAACAAAGTGAGGGATTTGCACGCTCGCTCACACACACTCAAACTATTGTGATAATGGATAAATTCAATTTTGAGATAGAGAAAGACTCATGAGGATTTCATTATGAAGCCTGCGCTAAGGGCCGCACACACACATCGCTGCTATTTACTAGCTTCTCGCTTGCTCGCCTACTCGCCTCTCTTTCATGGAACGTTCGCTGAAAATTGCTGCAGCTTGCATCCCAGAGGTTGCCGGTTCGACTCCCGACCCGCCAGGTTGGTGGGGGGAGTAATCAACCAGTGCTCTCCCCCATCCTCCTCCATGACTGAGGTACCCTGAGCATGGTACCGTCCCACCGCACTGCTCCCCATGGGGCGCCACTGAGGGCTGCCCCCTTGCACGGGTGAGGCATAAATGCAATTTCGTTGTGTGCAGTGTGCTGTGGAGTGCTGTGTCACAATGACAATGGGAGTTGGAGTTTCCCAATGGGCTTTCACTTTTTTTACTAGCGACGTGTGAGTACGGCCCTTTACGCCAGTGAGATATTGGCCCTCAATGTTATTCACGTTCCTGATGCCGAAACTGGTGTTGTTTTCTGGTGTTGTTCCTACAGCTCAGCTTGGTCGCTTTATTCGCCTTCCCGCCATAGTGAAATAATGACTTCCGTCGCTCAGGTAGCGTAGTTCGGGCTTGGTATACCGGTAGACATGGCTTTACAGTACTGTCCTGAATACTGTGGTCTGTGTGAAACAATCATCAAACTACAATGAACTCCACCATTTTACCCACAATATTAGCCATGATGTTTCCAATTCTGTTACACAGACTACTGCCACAACACACAACAAGAGATATCTCCATCTCCAACCCCACCCTCCTTGGCTGCGCTACACACGGCTGCGAAGCGCGGACCCTCTGTCTGACGTCAAGCCGTCTGATTTACGCGCATCTCAGAGCTGACGACCTTACATGTCGACGGACCTGAGTTACAGCAGTAACCTTGGACAGAAATCAATTTCACTGGCATCAAGAAAGGCAGGAAGAAGGAAGAAGAGGAGGAGGAGACGGAGGAAGATATGGACGCAAAAACACACATTTAGAAACATTATTTTCAGAGTATGTTTTTTTCTGGTTGGGGGTGGGTGGGGGTGCTGTGATGCCTACCATAAATGGTCAACATCACCCAGGTCTGAACCAGCCATGGCTATTTCCCAACCCTTCTTTATGTACGCATCTCCCAATACTTTTCTGTCTTCACTGCACAAATAAAGGCANAAGATTGCTTGGCATGCTTGTCCACTGCAAGCCAGGCCTGGGTGGGTTTGGATTTGGATTTTGGTTTGACTCAGTAGCGGCTGAGAATTTCTTTCGCGCCTCGTTCACAGTCTTCACAGTAAACAACTCCACCACTGAGCTGGGGAAACGATCAGGCCATTATCTTCCTTCTCTCTCTTGGTTTACTCACAGTCTGCTGTTGCTGATGACATAACGACTAAGAGAGTAGCCAGCAGAATGAGAGAGAGAGAGAGAGGGGTTCTGGTAGGCCTACAGCTTGACACAGTGCAACTCAGCCTCCACTTTTTGCTTTAGGATTGAGCTGTGTGGTACCTTTTTGAAAAGCAAAAAGAAGCAGCCCAGTCACACTGTAGGCCTACCATAAAACCGGCAGTGGAAAAGAGGCATAACAGAGCTCTAACTTGGCCTGCTCTGGTTTGTACAGTCAGTTGGTCATGTCTCCATCCTCCTTTTTAAATAAAAAAGACAATGTAACTTGTTTCAGGGATAAATACAAATGCTTGAGAAGATCAATTATCAAACATCAACTATTATCACCATCAACTACCAAATGTTAAACGCAGCTGAGCCTACTGCTCCATGCGTGAAATCTTTCAAACTTGTATTATTTCTTGTAAGCTCACTGTAATTCCTATACTCTTTGCAAGTTCATCAAGCACTGAGTCACACCAAGGGCAATCATGGCTTTTTATCTCCTACAGAGTGGAGGAGGTGGCCGTGAGCGTGTCCTTTCAACCTGCGATGAGTCCTTTAGCCACCTGCAGACTTATGAAGAGGATTAATTAAATGAAAAACGCTGCCTGGTGTGACGTTAAAACCCCCTTTCTGGTCCTGCCTACAAATCCATTGCTTTCTGTCTGTCCCTCTCTCCGTCTCTCTCTCTCTCAGGTTCCACCCAACATCTTCCTCACACCCATCCATCCAATATGTTAACTTATCCGCATCCTCCATCCATCCATCCATCCATCCATCCATCCATCCATCCATCCATGCATCCCTGCCTGGTAGCTTTCATCCCTCCATTCTAGTCATCCGTCCATTCATCCACCAATCCGTCACTGCAATCGCCTTAAAGGAGCACTCCTGTGCTGTTGCATGTTGTACCCTTGACTTGTCAGTACCCGGTGACGCCACATTTTTTGGCTCTGCCCTTTCCGAGATATGAGCTATTCTAAAGGGGGCAACTTTTGTTTACATTTCAAAAAAAACATTTTTATTTATTCCCAAAAACATCCAAAAGGTTATGCAACATCAGCAGATAGCTAGCAAACAGCGATACCTCTCGGGAAAATATTTGGAGTAGGCCTATGTTAAATTTTTTTTTAAAATGTATTCAAAAGTTGCCCCACATTAGAATAGCTCATATCTCGGAAAGGGCTGAGCCAAAAAATGTGGCGTCACCGGGTACTGACAAGTCAAGGCTAGTGTGACCAATACAACAGTACAGGGGCTTGGCATTAACTTTTTCACCCATCGGCCACTGTGGCTAGTTTCTTTCCTGAGTCACTAGCCATTCAGGTATTCCACTAGCCACAGATTTGATAGTGTTTTTTTCCTTATCATGATGGTGTGTATCTAACCTCAGAAGACGAGGTGCTAATGCAAGATGAGTGTACAGCTTTCTACATGGAAATACGTCAAGCAAATACAAAACTGAGTAATGAAGCTTTTTCTTGAACTTAAATACAAACAATTGATACACAAGGGGCAAGCAACAGAATGTAGGCTACCATTATACATATGTATAAGGAATAAGCTGCCAGCCAAATTGGCTAGTGACATTGAAAGTATTACTAGCCACAGCCAAGTTTTACCAGCATTTGGCCGGTTGGCAGGTGCCAGTGTCAAGCCCTGATTACAGCACATTGAACTTGGCAGGAGTTCTCCTTTAAAGTCACATCCTTTCATGTATTCCACCAGCTACGCACGCCTGCTTCTTGGGACACCTGCCTCCCTCCATCATTCTAGCCATCCGTCCATGCATCCACCAATCTGTCTCTGCTACATCCTTTCATCTTTTCCACCAGCTACGTAGGACTTTGCTGAAAAGCACCTGCCTCTCTCGGACACCTGCATCCCTCCATCATTCAAGCCATCCGTCCATTCATTCATCCATTTATCCGTCTCTGCAATCGCCTTAAAGCCACATCCCTTCATCTATTCCACCAGCTACATACGTACAGTTAGGGCTGAGCAATATGGAAAAAAAAACTATATCACGATATGGATTACTTTATATCACGATATGGATTACTTTATATCACGATAACGATATAGATCACGATATGCCACAATTACATAAGTTTTCAGTTATTCTCTTTATTTTCTCTTTATTTTTTCATGTCGCAAAACAACCTTTCTTTAAAATGGATCTTTTTATTCTTATTTTTACAGTCACATGAACTTATAATGTATTGTGACAACATGAAATGTAATTAAATGATATTCAATTGCATAAAATTGATCAAATTACTATCACGATATAAACGATATAGGAGAAAGGTCAAGATATACACTTTTATATCACGATAACGATATATATCGTCATATTGCCCAGCCCTACGTACAGTACGCCTGTGCTGCAAGCACCTGCGTCTCGGACACCTGCTTCCCAGCCACCACATGGCCTATTAGGGGGTAGGGGAAAACTACCGAGCTGGTTTAAAAGAGCCTATTAGACACAAACAGGGATGATATATTGGCCCAACTTTCAAGAGAGAGACAGGATGCTTGGTTGGCTGGCTGCACAATAGCTTACACTGAGAGAAAGGCTATTGAGGTGTGTGTGTGTGTGTGTGTGTCTCTGTGTGTCTCTGTGTGTCTCTGTGTGTCTCTGTGTGTCTCTGTGTGTCTCTGTGTGTCTCTGTGTGTCTCTGTGTGCGTGTCTGTGTGCCTGTCTCTGTGTGTGGGTGTGCGTGTGTGTGTGTGTGTGCGCGTGTGCGTGTGTGCGTGCGTGCGTGTGCTGTGTCTGTCTCTGTGTATGGGTGTGCATGTGTGCGTGTGTCTGTCTGTGTCTGTGTCTGTGTGTGTGTGTGTGTGTGTGTGTGTGTGTGTGTGTGTGTGTGTGTGTGTGTGTGTGTGTGTGTGTGTGTGTGTGTGTGTGTGTGTGTGTGTGTCTGTCTGTCTCTGTGTGTGGGTGTGCGTGTGTGTGTGTGTCTGTCTGTCTCTGTGTGTGGGTGTGCGTGTGCGTGTCTGTGTGTGTGTGTCTGTCTGTCTGTCTGTCTGTCTGTCTGTGTCTGAAACAACTTCCCTTGTCAGTACTTAATCTCCTCCCCAGTTCCCCAAACCATTTCCTTCTTCCTCCAACGGTTTAACAATCCAAAGGAATATATTTTTTTGGGGCTTTCATGTTTGTCAACAACACCGTTTTATATCCCAGCACTACTGTATGTGGATTGGAGTTTTGAGAGGCCTCTGGCAGAGACGACTTAACTAAATGAAAGACAGAGAGAGAGAGAGAGAGAGAGAGAGAGAGAGAGAGAGAGAGAGAGAGAGAGAGAGAGAGAGAGAGAGAGAGAGAGAGAGAGAGAGAGAGAGAGAGAGAGAGAGAGAGAAAGAAAGAAAGAGAGAAGAAACAGAGAAAAAGGGCACAAGACGGAACAAAATGAGACAGAGAGTGTGCACTGCACGGGAGAGAGCGCGCGCGCGCGCGACAGAGAGACAAAGACAGCCAGGCAGACAGAGAGAGAGAGAGAGAGAGAGAGAGAGAGAGAGAGAGAGAGAGAGAGAGACATAGACAGAGAGAGCTAGAGAGATATATTAGCCATGAGAGGCCACTCTAGTCTACCGTGCAGAGCTCCAGAAGATTTAGCACTACATAACCCCCACGTGGCGGTGTGGTGCGTCCACCTACGGCTAAATCAATAAAGCTAAACGAGCACCTGTCTGAGGAATAAGGGGAGGCATCGTCTAACCCTTTTTCTCTCTCTCGCTCTCTCTATTTAATAAAATGAGTAAGAGATACATAGATACACATAGACAGACAGCGTGGGAATGAGAGAAATGGAGATAAAAAAGGGGGGAATCACAGAGAAAAAATAAATGGACGAGAATGAGAGAAATAACGAGAATAATAGAGACCACAGATAGAGATGCACAGGTCACAACAAGAGTAAAAGAGAGAGTAAGAGAAGTCAGGGAGAGTAAAAGAAAGAGCACACCAGATCAGAGAGAGAGAGAGAGAGAGAGAGAGAGAGAGAGAGAGAGAGAGAGAGAGAGAGAGAGAGAGAGAGAGACAGGGAGAGACAGAGTGAAGGTGAGAATGAGAATAAGAACATGTGCATGGGGTGGGGGTTGTATGGCTCAACACAGAGACAGAGATAACCTGATAGAGGGTATACAAGATAGTCTGATCCATGTCATTCATTCGAGGCAGTGGACAGTTGAGGAGGGAGAGGAGGTGGTGGTGGAGGAGGAGGTGGAGGGGGGGTGAGGAGGCAGTAGAGAAGGAGGAGGAGGTGGGGGGGGAGGAGGAGGAGGTGGAGGAGGAGTAAATGGTGTTGGAGGCAGTGGGCAGTGGACAGTTGAGGAGGAGGAGGAGGAGGGTGGTGGAGGGGGATGTTGAGGAGGAGGAGGAGGAGGAGGAAGAGGAGTCCCAGTCTCATTCTGGGATTGAAAGTGCAGCACTCTTCATTCTGATGGCCAGTGGAGACAGGAGCATAAGTCACGGGCAGACGGGCCTTCAAATCCAACCAGCCAGCCAGCCAACCACACACAGCCCCTGGAACACACGCACGCACGCACGCGCCCACGCACGCACTCAGCCCAACCTTTATATCTTAGTGGGGCCCTTCCAATCTTTGTGTGGGCCTTCCATTCATAGTAACCCTAACAATAGCTATAGAATGTCAAACTTTGCCCAAACCAAACCAAAACAATCCATAACCCTAACCTGTCAGTGAGGACATGGTCTTACAATTTTACCTATAACAACAAAACCACCCCAGCAAAAGGGGTCAAAACATGTGGGGTCCAGCACTTGGGCCTTACATGGAGCAAGGGCCCCAGCATGTGGGTGTGCTCCAATAGCAGTGGCCTCACAAAGGTAGACTGGTGTAGTAAACACACAACACGCAGGCACACATGCACGCACGCACGCACACCTCACCGACTGACCAACTGATTCCAGAGGGATGTCAAGGGGCAGAACCTTCAAACCCACCACACACACACACACACACACACACACCCACCCACACCCACCCGCGCACACACACACACACACACACACACACACACACACACACACACACACACACACACACACACACACACAACCAACTCTGTCCACCTCTCAGAGTGACCAGCTGATTCTAGAAGGATCCTTTAAGCAGCAGCGGCGGCACCCGCGGGGAAGAATCCGATGAACGTCTTTTTAAAAAATGCATTAGCGCAAGTAAAGTTTCGATGAAATATACATGACCCAATGAAAGTATACAGTGTTAGCAGGATGGGTAAAGAGATAAAGGGTGGAGAAGGACAGGGGATGGAGGGATGGAGTAAGGCGGCCCACAGATGTTTTGATGCCAAGGGCCCAGCACTTCCTGTGTCGGGAAGATGCGTATGAAAGGAAGGACTGTGAAGCCAAGTGGAGTTCTAGGAAAGAGGTTTTGGAGAATCTTCTTTGTGGCTTTGTGAAGTTGGGGAGGGAAGGGGAGAGAGAGAGAGGGAGAGAGAGAGAGAGAGAGAGAGAGAGAGAGAGAGAGAGAGAGAGAGAGAGAGAGAGAGAGAGAGACTGGCAGACGCAGAGCAAGAAACTGAGGCAGAGAAATAATGTGCAAGAGAGAGAGAGAGAAAAAGAGAGAGAGAGAGATGACAAGGAAGAGGAAGAGACAGAGACAGAATGTGCAAAAAGACGGAGAGAATGCATGACACAGAGAGAGAGAGAGAGAGAGAGAGAGAGAGAGAGAGAGAGAGAGAGAGAGAGAGAGAGAGAGCGAGAGAGAGAGAGCGCGAGAGAAATATGAACAGAGATGGACAGAGACAGAGAAAGTGTGTATGCTGATGGCTCAGTCATATGTCTTCTTAACGACATCCTTGGAATGGGAGCGAGTCTGGAATTCCCGCAGCAATGCAATCAATGTGACTCGGCCGCCTCAGTGCGAGAACAGGCCGCCTGCTGTGTGTGTGTGTGTGTGTATGTGTGTGTGTGTGTGTGTGTGTGTGTGTGTGTGTGTGTGTGTGTGTGTGTGTGTGTGTGTGTGTGTGTGTGTGTGGTCGTGGAACACACTGTAAACAAGGCCGACAGGGGGACAACAGATGCGTCCCTCTATGCCAGTTTCCCCCAAACGCCCCGCTGGCCTCCTCCTAACCATGCGTTTCAGACGGACGGACGGACAGACAGACCCTCTTATAGAGATGCTGGGATGCATCTAAAAAAGCACATCCCCTTACTCACAATGGCCAGTCTAGTCTTTTCAATGATGACTTTATAAGCACTGGAAATATTATGCAAAAGCATATTAATCACATCTGATGCAACAAGAGGTAGACAACATTGAATAATGATGACATTTGGCGTCAGGGAACCTGCCCGGGGCAAAGGGGTCACTTGTCCCGGGCCCAGGGAGAGAGGGGCCCCAGAATTGGATCCTCATTACATTATATGAAGCCCTTTCAGATGTCCTTGTCCCGGGCCCAGTCAAAGCTGTCAGCGGCCCTGTGTGGCGGTGACAGATTGCCAGCTGGTGACAAATAGGTGGACAGCTGAGACGTGTGTTGACAAGGCTAATGATCATGCTTACAGTCTGTGCAACTTGGCATTAATGCACACCCACAGTCAATTACACTTAGGTATTTCTGAATGCATTCTTTACAGCTATGGTTCAAAATGAAAGTGCCTAAGAGTTCAACTGGGCCAGGGGCCTATACTACAATGCTGGAGTAAACCAGGTTAATCGAGGGCTCTTCTATTAGATTATTTACCTCTTCACTTAACCTGAACCAGCTTTGTGGTATAGGCCACATGGCTGTCTGGGGCTGAACCCCAACATGCCGGATCATGCAGCATCATGATGGAATCAACAGCAGTACTAAACACTTTACTTCCCACAAATGTTCAGCAATCAAACAAGCTTATTCCATCAGACAGACACCAGACCGTATCCTCCCACCTTGCAAATCCCAATTTAACCCCTACGAAAGGTTACCTGTAAGCTTTGTTGTTTGGTTCTCCATTTGATGAGCAGGTTCTTGTAGAGCAGGCTCTTGGTTTGGTGCCAGACCCCGGCCTCTCGTTTGGTTATGGGTTGTTGTTGCTGCATCCTTCCAGCATGCTGCGAGTGGCTGGCATGAGGTCGCGTTCTCACCTTGACGTTTGGCACAGCTGTGAGTGTTGAAGAATCGAAACGAGAGCTTCATTACACGCGCACACCACCATCACCACCATAACCACACGCGCAGGAGGACAGGTGTGACAGCAGCAATCGGTTTCTGATTAATGCTTTCCCTTCAGCAATGTGTCAGTTAGCGGACGGTACAGTATGGTAGGAAATGCAAGGGGCGCTATGTGAAACTTAATGCTTTAACAGTTTTCTGTATTAAGAAACACAGTGGAGTAGTAATATGAAACGAAACTGATAACCCAACCGTCTGCATTGCTGATTGCTGAACAACCTTGCTGCCAACTCTCAAGCAACCGTTGTCAACATTATTTATTATTCAATATCAGGGTGAATAAAACCTGAAACGCTTTTATCCTACAAGCAGTGTCTGCAAAAACGTTTACATTGCATCATCCAACACACATTGCAGACATTTCACCTCGACTCGTTCTGTGAGCTATAATTTCAGCACCAAGTTACTCATTTTGCCCTGTGGTTTTAGGCTGACTGGGAATTCTACTCACGCAAAACTGGGGAAGCTGAATGCACCCGCTCATGGAAAAGGGATATTTGCACGGAAAAAGACCTCGTCAGACCACAGTTCTTATCATGTAAGCAATCTCGCCAGTTAGCAATAATTGAGTAAAACAACTGCAACATCTGACTCGTGTCTTTTCAGCCATTGATGTGCGCAGCTATTCTGGACTTTACGGTCCCATTCACTTCAATTCATTTTTTTGGCGTTTTACATATTTCGGACCGTGCGGACGCCGCTGTACTCGTGCGAGGAAAACAACAATTGTCTCGGGTGCTAAACATGGTCATGGAACGGCTTCCTTAACCAGAATGGTGTGTGTTGTGTTATTTCGAAGATAATTAAAGAAAATCTTATTACAATGGGATTTCTCATAGGCATGGTTTTGCATGTCTCTTATCTCTTTTCATGTTGACTGAGCGATCACCGTTACAAGTTTACAAGGTGCCCAGCGCACATATGTATGCATACAAAAAGGAAGAATACATTTCACAGTGTAATTCTGCAAATAATTCACTTCAAAGTTAAGTGTTATTACATAGGCACCATGGTCATCAATATGTGTGTAAGAACAAGTGAAAAAACAAATCGGTCAGTTTGTCAAAGAGGAGACGGTAGATATGCACCATAATACACAGTATTCATCGAAATATGCTCATGAGTTGTATGCTGAAGAAATACTGTACGCACAAATATCTATTTACTGAATTAGACTAATCATGGCCTATCAGAAGTGAGGTAACATACACGAGTGTAAAAATTGTCCTTTGATGGGCCTTGAACCCACAACCTGTGGAATGGTAGGCATGACTCCATCCACTAAGCTACCACAGTTTCAGTAGAATTTGTTTGACCAGAAAACTTCTTGTTGTGCACATTATCACAGCACTAAAAAATCATATAGGCCTACAATCATTTCTTCATCATACTTCAGACAATGAGGTAATGGTGCAGGGAAAATATATTTTATATGATTTATTGTGTTAAAATGCACAACGACGACATATCTTTCTGGTCTTAACATTTCTTATGAAACTGTGGTAGCTTAGTGGATGAAGTCATGCTGTCCATACCATAAGTTGTGGGTTCAAGGCCACTCAGCATTCAACTTTTACTCACGTGTATGTAACCTCACTCCTGATATAGGCCTACATTATAAGGCTTATTGGGAAAATAAATATTTGTGCCTTCAGTATGTCTTCAGCATATCTTTCAGGAGCACATAGCGACACATACTGTGTATTATGCTACATATCATCCACAGTGTCTGCTTTGAGAAATTAATCATTCTCAATTTGCACTAGGCCTACTTATTACATATGTGGTATGATCTGTTAACTTCAGAGTTACTTATTTTCAGAATTACAGAAAGTTCTGATCATTCTGCACATTGTAAGATGAAATGGTGATGACGCAGTGAACATGCTAAGAGATATGAAACCTGTCCAATCATGCAAATGACATCCCACTATAATAAGATTTTATTCAATTTTCTTCAAAACAACACAACACATTGCAGAAATTCTTGTAGCCATCATATGTAGGCCTATAGGATGTAATGGAAGCATTTACACATTGTCAGCAGCGCAAGCACCCTTTTCTCACAGACCCTTGATGTGCCCTACAGACAGACTTGAAGTACTTTGTACATGGGCCCATCTAAAACATGCAGTACAATGTTAAAGTGACAGTTTGGTCAATTTCAACATGCAGTTGTAATGCTCACACTACCCTGGACTTGTCAGTGCCTGAGATTTTTTTTTCTTTCTTCAGCCGATCCTGGTCATTGTAATGGGGGCAGCTCTTTGTTTACATTTAAAAAAAAAACATTTTTATTTATTCCCAAAAACATCCAAAAGGTTATAAAACATCAGCAGACAACTAGCAAGCAGGAGTACCTTTTGGGAAAATATTTGGAGTTGGCCTATGTTTTATTTTTTTAAAATGTAAACAAACGCTGCCCCCATTAGAATTGCTCATATCTCGGAAAGGGCTGAGCCGAAAAATGTGGCATCACCAGGTACTGACAAGTCAAGGGTAGCGTGAGCAATACAACTGCATGTTGAAATTGACCAAACTGTCCCTTTAAGATTTTGTTTGTTAATTCTTAACCTACAAACATGGAAAAGACAGAGGAGATGAAAGACATTGGAAACTTCTTGAATGTAGCAATCCCATTACAATAGAAACAACATGAATTGTTTGCCAATGAATGACTATATGTAGTAGCCTAGCCCAGTGCTGCTCTACAAAGCAAAAAGGCAGTAACTGCATTGCTGTTTAAAATGACTAACTATAACTTTAATGCCATATATATCAAAGTATGCAGATGAATAAAATGATTGATTTAGAAAAAGGGTGGTAATATAAAGTAACAAAACTGTCACATATCAGTAATATCCCAAAAAACACTTATACTGGATTGCAGCATCATTTTAAAGTCAACTGATTCAGTGTTGAGCTCTGCGCAGTTACTGCCTTTTTGCTTTGTAGGGCAGAGTGGTTCCCAACCTTTTTCTTCAGGGACCCATGTTTTTACTATTGTAAGGTTTGGTGACCCAGCGCCCGCATGAGAGGAAGTCACTCGATACGCTCTGTCTCCTACGAAAACTCATTTTAGTCATCATTTTATTCCTCAATTCGTCTTTGTTCAAAAACAGAATAAATGTTTAATGTAGCACTTAAATTTTGTTGCTTCTATGCATTTGTCATTTATTCAACATGGGCTACATATGGTATTAAAATGAAACCCCTTAAACTCAAGAGGGCTTCGCGACCCCCTGTGGATCTTTGGCGACCCATAGGTTGGGAATCACTGGCCTAGCCTATAATGCAACCTTTGTTATATAGCCTAATAGTGAGTTAAATTGAATCCGAATGTCTCAGCGTGCCCTACAATATCGCCCCCCTGTGGCCACATTAGCTAATGAAGATAATGTTGCTTGAGTGATATGTGGCATGTGCATTATTGAGGAAAGAGACGTAGGCTATGTGCCGTCAGTATTTTTCCTTCATATCATTCAGAAGCATGGTGTGATGCATACTTTGTACTATGTTGCGCATATCTACCATCTCCTCTTTGACAAACTGACCGATTTGTTTTTTCACTTGTTCTTACACACATATTGATGACCATGGTGCCTATGTAATAACACTTAACTTTGAAGTGAATTATTTGCAGAATTACACTGTGAAATGTATTCTTCCTTTTTGTATGCATACATATGTGCGCTGTGCACCTTGTAAACTTGTAACGGTGATCGCTCAGTCAACATGAAAAGAGATAAGAGACATGCAAAACCATGCCTATGAGAAATCCCATTGTAATAAGATTTTCTTTAATTATCTTCGAAATGACACAACACACACCATTCTGGTTAAGCAAGCCGTTCCATGACCATGTTTAGCACCCGAGACTATTGTTGTTTTCCTCGCACGAGTACAGCGGCGTCCGCACGGTCCGAAATATGTAAAACGCCAAAAAAATGAATTGAAGTGAATGGGACCGTAAAGTCCAGAATAGCTGCGCACATCAATGGCTGAAAAGACACGAGTAACATCTGTCTGTTCTTCAGTAACAACATTAGCCAGCCTGCTAACGTCAAGCAAGCAAGGTGTCATAGGTTGATGTTAGCTGCCTGGTATTGCGCTAGCCAGACGACCTACACCAGTGCCAACTGGCTTAGCATGCACTGAAAAGATCAACGGTGGCGAATACACTTACGTATGAAATACATCAAGGCCAGCCTTTCATGTTCGCAAGCTTTTCTTTTTCTGTGTAAAAGCCCTCTCCTCTCCGCTGTCTACCCGTCGTAGGTGTAAACAAGCAAGCGCGAATCCCCACTTTCTCCGAGGAGCACTTCCGCCTCAGCCATCAACCGCTTTAAAGGCCTGTGACGTTTTCCAATCACAAACCAGTCCACTTGTTGGATCACATTCATTGGTGTGCGGTAAGTGGACCCTTTTTGATGCCAAACATGCCTTTTGAAGTCTTTTATTTAACATTCCTTAAGCAATAATAAGAATCGTTCTGTATGGCGTAGAAAAACTGTATTTGCAAATATGCATGCATATGCATTTGTATGTATTTTCTTCACTTTTCACTATGGGCTACTTATTTCAATGTAAAATCTGAACAAACACCTAGGCTAGAGGTTGCTTTGTACAATAAAATGCTGACAGTAGAAGAAGAATATGTGGTGTGTTTGTTTGCTTTATTCCAGTGATTCTCCAAGTGTGGCCCGCGACAGAGCTCAGGTGGTCCGTGAGGGGCTATAGGCTATTTGTAACATTAGGCTGCACTGCAACATTATTATAAAACATAGTTGAAGTCACATTTTCACCACAATAAGACAGGCTTGTAATGTGAATAAAAAAGTAAGTGATCTGCATCGAAATTAGCAGTGTCAAATTAGCTGTCAAATCAACTGTCAATTCAGTTGACAGATGGTCCCTGAACATTTTTGGGGGGCCAAGGTGGTCCTCGGTCTGAAAAGGTTTGAGAAACCCTCACTGCTTTATTCAATGCCCATTTCACTGTTAGGCTACTCTGATGCTACCCAAGGATTTGAGTCATCGCTCAGCATGCAGTCATAGGGTGCATTCCAATATGCAGACTCCCGCCCTCCCTTGCTCACTTGGCTGCTTGTGACCTCATGATGACGTCACTGACGACAGAAAATCAATTCAAGATCTTGCAGAAGCACAATTATAATGTAATTTTCTCATTTGCAATCGGGGTGGTGAATGAAGAACAGTCCCCCAAAAGTTCTTGTGGCTAGACTGACGGCAATGAAACTTTTTTTGCTTTCTCCACGGAGGCGGGTGCGTTAGCAAAACGCGAGGCCACAAGCACAAGTGGAGGACGGGAGTCAGTCCGCATATTGGAATGCACCCCTATTGTAAGCAGCTGACCTACAAATCACTTGATATACGCTTACGCTGGGACATATTGATTTGTTTCAGTGGCACAGCATAGTGTACTATGCAGGGTTACACAACAAGGAGTGGCCTGGGTTAGGTTTCACACAGACACGACAGAAACAGATTACAGAGCATTGCAAAAGTCACCGTGGCTCTTCTGCTCACAGAAACACAACACAAAACTCTTTGTTTCATCCAAATTTATTCTGATTACAAATAAAAAATGTACAAAATAAAGTGTAGAAAATAGTGTCTTGCATGTATAATCATGTAAAACAAAACAAAAATGACCAAAAAAAAAAGTCAACATCACAGAAAAAGGCAGCAGTACAAGACGGATGGTGTAGTAGAGGCCTTGTCGTTAGCCTCTCCCAGTACAAAAATAGCCGGAGCAGAGAGAGAGAGAGAGAGAGAGAGAGAGAGAGAGAGAGAGAGAGAGAGAGAGAGAGAGAAAGAGAAAGAGAGAGAGAATGAGAGAGCTCCCCATATGTACGGTGGCTTCAAAAAGGATATTTTAGGTCTACAACAAACAGTGCCACTTTCACTAACATGAATGAAAGAGCCTGTGTGTTTCAGTGGTTATTTTAAAACGGGTAATGCCAAAAAAATTCAGGAAGGGAATGAGCACAGGCCCTTAAACTAAACCGCATTTCAAATGGGGGGAAAAAAAACACTCCATCCCAATATCTTAAACTTAGTCTAAAACTAAGAATTACGGTACATACTGCCTGCAATTACCGTATGTGTCAAAGTTTATATGATGATGTTTACCATTGAGTGCATGTTGAATTTCAACATACTGTATTCATATCCAGGGCTCTAAATTAACTTTTTTCATCACCAGCCAAAATAGCAAGTCACCAGCCAAAAACACAATGGGTCAGAGTGGATAGTAGTTTTCTTGGTAACACTTTATTTTAGGGATACATCTATTAGCACTAATACATACAATGTGCCTGTATGTAACTTGTAAGGCATGTACAAAGCAAAATCAAACATTTGTTAGGCATGTATTCGCAAATGTCTTGTTCATGCACAATAAGGGATTTATTACCAATTTAACCTTAGTAAGTACCTAGTAGGCCTTAGCATTTGCTTAGTACATGCCTTACAAGTTACTTATGCAGGCATTAACATTGTAACTTATGTATTAGTGCTAATAGATGTATCCCTAAAATAAAGTGTTACCGTGTTCTTTTCTACCAGCCAAACTGAAATTTCACCTGCATTTGGCCGGTTGGCGCATGTTAATTTAGAACCCTGTTCATATCCCTAGAAACAAAAGTGATAAACAGTATATGACATATATGATGTATGAACAAAAAAAACATATCTGCATGTACAAGTACAAGTCTGATACTGATGGACTGGATTAACTGTTCATGGAGGTCTTGTCTTGTCTTGTCTTGTCAGGTGGTTGCCGTTCTGTGGTTTCCATTGTGTGTTTTACCATAATAACCGTAAGGACAGGGGCCTACGCTACAAAGATGGTTCAGGAGTAGACCAGAGGTGTGTTTCTCGAAAGCGTAGTTGTTAGCCAGCTAGCAACTTCGGTAGTTGCCAATGGGAAATTGCATTGCAAACAACAAAGTAGCTAAAGTAGTTAGAAACTATGGTTTCGAGAAATGCACCCCAGGTTAAGTTAAGAGGTAAATCACTTAATAGAAGAGCCTGAAGTACTCACTCCAGGCTCTTCTATTAGATGCTTTACCTCTTAACTTAACCTGGTTTACTCCTTAATCATCTTTGTAGTATAGGTCCCATGGTCTTGTTCGGTGTTGCCGTTCTGTGGTTTCCATAGAGTGTTTTACCATAACCATAAGGCCAGGTCTGTCCTTCCCTCCAAATGGGGACAACAAGGCAGGGTTTTACCCCTCTGTCATAATAATCATCTCATCATTATCACAACACAAGCACTTACACATATTTTCTCAGCACTTATGTTGTATTTCTTATTCTCTCCCCCGCCCAATCAAATGCACATATTTAGTAAGTGTCTCTCCCCTGCAAAATGTCACTAACTTTGTCACCTGTCGAGATCCTTTGGAAATTAAACCAAACATCAAAGGGGTTACGAGCAACAAAGACGTACAGTAAGTCAGACGAACGGTGCCGGCCCACAGCTGGGTGACAGTTGTCCAATGCCTTTTTTCCGCTGCCATTTCTCTGGTAGGCCTACCGTTCGACAAAGCGAGACTCGGGACGCCACTCTTTGCTTTTCGAATAGGCACAACACAGCACAATCTCAAAGCAAAAAGTGGTGGCCGAGTCGTGCTGTGCTGTCGAGCCAGCCTACCGGAAAACCGGCAGTGGAAAAGAGGCACAACTGAACAGGGACTCATCTCGAGAACTTACACAAGTCAAAAGAGGAAGGGGAAATGAAAGAACAACAGGCAAGTTGGTCACAGAACCGTAACAACGGTACTCGCTAGGCTATAGGGCCAGAGTTTCGGCTTCTGTCCTCTGACTGTCGTGTTCTGTTCTGTCTGTCAGACCTTTCTCACAGCCCAAACCTACAGTACATCCCAAAAACCTACAGTTAATAGGTCCCTTGAGTGTGTGTACTTGTGAGACTGCGAGTAGTACTCAGTATGTGTGTGTGTGTGTGTGTGTGTGTGTGTGTGTGTGTGTGTGTGTGTGTGTGTGTGTGTGTGTGTGTGTGTGTGTGTGTGTGTGTGTGTGTGTGTGTGTGTGTGTGTGTGTGTGTGTGTGTGTGTGTATGTATGTGTGTTGGTCTAAGTGCAAGTATGAGTGACGTGAGAGAGACATTTATATAGTTCACAGCCCTCTTAGTACTACAAGTACTGTACAGTATCTAGCTAGTCATGGGAGCTCCTCAGAGTCTCCACTTCAGTTACAGTTCATGCTGGTATTTGAGGAAAGGTGATATTTCAGCAGTTTGTGTGACTCTGGTGAACAGTTTGGGTCTCTCTGGTGTTGTAGCCTCTTAGCACAGACAGGCTTGGTCATTACCATGTTGGTAATCAGCATCCTTGTAATAGTGGCCCAGCCCTGCACAAAGAGGTTAAAGGGTAGTCAAAGTCATGGGTCGAGGGGCAGTCATGGGTAAGCGGTTAGGGCATCAGACTTGTAGCCCAAAGGTTGCCGGTTTGACTCTCGACCCGCCAGGTTGGTGAGGGGAGAGTAATTAACAAGTGCTCTCCCCCATCTTCCTCCATGACTGAGGTACCCTGAGCATGGCACCGTCCTGCCGCACTGCTCCCTTGCGGACGCCATTGGGGGCCGCCCCCTTGCACGGGTGAGGCATGAATGCAATTTCATTGTGTGCACTTGTGTGCTGTGGAGTGCTGTTTTCACAATGGCAATAGTCAGTTGGAGTTTCCCAGTTGGGTTTTCATGCTCACTTCACTGTAAAGATGGTGTCTGGGGGTGGTCAATGGAGGGTGATCCTCCCTCAGAGTTTGCATTAAGCGCTGTCCCTCCCCCGGCCTCAGAGGCGACTCGAGGTTCAGCTGGGTCGCCAAGCGAAATGTCAAAGGGGTGAACATATGAAAGAAATATGCAAGTATGGCTGCCTGCTTACTGTAGCCTGGGGTGCATCCCAATATGTGACCTTGCCTCCTCCACTTGTGCTTGTCTCCTCGTCCCGCCTCCTGGCCCCTCCTCCGTGGAGAAAACGATAAAGTTTCCCAGCTGTCAGCCTCGCCACAACAACTTTTGAGGGACTGTTTTTCATTCACCATCCCAATTGCAAATGAGAAAAAGACTTAACAATTGAGCTTTTGCAAGATATTGAAATATAATGCTGTTGTCAGTGATGTCATCATGACGAGAAGCAAGTGGAGGAGGCAAGTGGAGGAGGCAAGGTCACATATTGGGATGCACTCCTGGTGACAAGATGCACCTCTCCCCACCCCCAGTGGTTCACAACCTCCCTAGTATAGCTAGCTAAATATAGGCGCTCCTCTTCGGTTAATGCTGGTGTTTGGGTGATACATATGCAAACAGTTAGGGTCTCTCTGTTAGGATCTGGTGTTTTCAGGGTGGCTGAGTGACCCTCCCTACCTCCCTCAGTGTTTGCGTGTGTGCTGTCCTGTCCCCCGGCCCATGTGGGAGCTCCACTTCAGTTAATGCTGGTGTTTGGGTGATGCAGTATGTGAACAGTTAGGGTCTCTCTGTTACGGTCTGGTGTTTTAAGGGTGACTGAAGTTGAGGTAGGGTGACCCTTTCCTCCCGCGCTGTCCCCTTGGCCCGGTGGTTAAAAGCCTCCCTGATAGCTAGCTAAACACGAACACTTAGGATCTCTCTGGTCTGGTGTTTTAAGGGTGGTTTGGGGGGGGTTAGAGTGGCTGAGGTTGAGGTTGGGTGACCCTCCTCCTCAGTGTTTGCGTGTGCGCTGTCCCCCTGGCCCTGTGGTCGTGACGTAGAGCAGGGGTTGAGGCTGACGGAGCTGGGGCGCACGCTTCAACTGGGCCAGGTGAGACATGGAGTTGGTGCCGTTGTCCACTGTTTGGCCTGGAGGGGGCAGTAGACAGAGAGGAACATCGATTCAATTTGTTTATTTAGGTCTATGGTATGCATGTAATGAAAGTGATATTCAAGTTTAAAATAAAATAATACTTATGAGTTTACAAGTATTACGTTTTAGGTTAATATGGGCAGTGCCACCTTAAGGATGTGGCAGACCCCATAACATTGTTTTCTTGGTATGTTTCCTCTACTCTACGGAAATTGAATAGAAATCATTGACATCATACTATACCATGGTATTTTATGGTGGTATTAATGTGACAAATTGTCCACTTTCCCTGAATGTCCAATTTCTCCATACGGTACATAAAATCATCTGTGGAGGAATTTGTGTGAGGTATGGAAATATTCACCCAGTCGGCTCCTCTGGCCCGCCCATTAAACTGCATTGTTTTCCCCTCCGAATGCTCCACTCGTAGTCGTGCAGTGCCAATCACTGCTAGTCATTTGGCATATTGATTAGCCAACATGGGGGAAAACAAGCAATTTCATGGACGGGCCCAGAGTTGCTGACTGGGTCTTTGGCTTCTCTGCTAGTACGAAGGATTTCAATCTTTTTTTTTTTTTTTAAATGCCCTGTCATGAAAAAAGGGTGTAAATTAAACTGACTGATTAAATCACCCTGTAATTTAAGAAAATCTCATAACCATTTGCAAAAAAAATGTCGGAGTAAGGGCACAATTTGAAAAGTAGGAACTGCACAGTACATTTTTGACATGTTAACTGAAAGCTTAGAGAGAGAGTCATGTAATGCCTTTCTTGTTAGTTCTACTCTCTAAGTGTTGAATTAACATCGCAAAAGTTTCAGTCTACAACTACAATTTGTAAGCTACAGTAATGTTAAAGGCAATTTCCTGCATTTTAACCAAATTGCGTCCCGTTTCAGCTCAAATACGGAGCCGCATTTTTGTTTCTATACGGGACGATTCCGTATTTCAAGGGACAAAGTTGGCAACCCTAGCATAACTACAATACCAAAAGCTGTCACTAACCTGTGGTGGTCTGTGAGGGGTGGTGGGGGAGTCGTGCTTTGGCCAGTGGGGGGACCCCGCGGTGCTGGGGGCGCAGGTGGGGTGCCTGGGCCGGTGGCCTGTTGATGTGGAGGTGGGGGTCCGAGGTGCTGTCCAGGGGGCGGAAGCGTTGAGCTGTGGTCTTGGCCTGAGACAGCTGTCCGTGTGAGAACATTGACAAAATTCAGTTATCCACACATACCACACAACTGTAAGAAATGAATAAAATACAAAAGAGAAATGTTGGTGTGAAATGAACGAGTCTGTCAGGCAGACAAAGATGCGTCTGTCTATGCACTGCGGCATTGTGGACACAGGAGGGAATTACAATTCAGAGCATGCATTTCAGACAAAAAATGCGTTTAAGACAGACAGAGGGACGGACATACCCTGTTATAGAGATGCTAGGACGTAAAAATGGCATGTTAAAAAGTCATGCTGAGTTTTGTAGTCTTTTCTAAACCCTTAAACAAGCTTGAAAAATGGCATGGTGATATAACTGTTCATAGTGAGTTCCTGACATTCAAACTAAGACATGGAAAAGTTTATTTCCATTCTATACTGAAATATGGCTTTCAGTAATGTCTGATCATCAAAACGTTAAGAAAGGCATGTAAATACTGTATGGTACAAATTTTGACACATTATGATACCATATCACCAACCCTCTTCTATATTTTTGTGCTGCTATTTTCTTTTAATATATATTTTTAGTCTTTTCTTAGTTTATTCATGACAGGCCAGTGGGAGATTTTGGAAACGTGTGTGAGAGAGAGATGGAGATGGTTTGGTTAAGGGCCCGGGCCGGAATCGAACGCTGGCGCAGCAGCAGCCCAGTGTCCAATCGTTAGAGCCACGGTAGGGCCAGCTATTTTCGAGCGGTACTTACAGCTTGGCCTGTGACCTCAAAGGAGCGGGACCTCTTCTTGCGTCGGCGGGCCTCAAAGTCCTGATCGCCGCCGCGCTGCCCCGGGTTCCGGGCCGCCTGGGGCCGCTGGTGGCGGGGCCGGGTCCAGGTGCCGTCGCCCGTGCTGCTGGACAGGTTGTCGTCCGACGTGGCGTGTCGCAGCTCCGGGCTTGGCTGGCGCTGACCGCCGCTGCCAGTGACTCCGGCCCCAGCAACACCACCAACACCACCTCCACCTCCTCCTGTCAAGTCAAGTCAAGTTATTAAACACAAGCAGGTAATTGGAGTGCTTCTGCGTCTTCATCTTTTTCCTTGGTGCTCATCACTGAAGGGGCTCTCAAACTTAGTCCAGGTAGACAAATGCTGAGGCACTCATTTTTACTTTTTTATTTGGCTACAATGCCTACGCCTTTCGGCCCTTATGGCCTTCTTCAGGGCGTATCAGCGATACGTAGGCATTGTAGCCAAATAAAAAAGTTTTTAAAAAATGCAACCTTGAGTGCCTCAGCATTTGTCTACCTGGATCAAGTCAAGTGTACTTAATTGTCAAAAAAATGTAACAGGGTTAGCACAGAAGTTTGAAATTGCATTTGAGCAGTCTCCAATGTGCAGTTAAACTAAGACATTAACAATAATATCCATCTCACACACACACACACTGCAGTAAAAAACTAACATACTCATACATGAGTTTACATTCTTCCTCTGACACATTCACTCACAACACACAAACAACACACACACACACACACCTCGGGGTGTGGGAGGGGCGAGGGGAGGTGCCTCGCTCAGCGACAGGCTGCTCTTCTGCTTGTGGGAGTCGAGCGGGGAGGGGGGCGGGGGCAGGCGCAGGGCGTCCACCTCCAGGGCCTTGGAGCGGCGGCGGGCCGCCTTGACGGCGATGCTCTCCACGCCACGCATGATCTGCTGCCGCTCTGGTGGACAGGAAATAAAGGGCGATAAAATGGTAGCCTGATTATCAGCGACTTTCAAATCTCTTCGAGACTTGGTCTGACCAAGAGCATAACATTATTACATTACATTACATTTCACTTAGCTGACGCTTTCATTTGTTCAAAGCAACTTACAACTATTATTTTTCAGGGTATTGGTTACAGTCTCTGGAGCAATGTGGGGTTAGGTGCCTTGCTCAAGGGCACTTCAGCCATGGATGGGGGTGTAGGGGGAGGTCAGGGGGGATTCGAACCGGCAACGCCTAGATTGAAAGACCAACTTTCTAACCACTAGGCCACGGCTGACCCCGGCTGACCCACGGCTGATAACGATTAACAATTCCCAAACGGCATTTCCCGAACGGCCTCCCTTGGTTTGCTAAAGGTTGTTAGCTTCCCAACAAAGTGGATTTTTCGGGAGCTCAGAAATTACTTGCATTGCTCTTGACCTGACTAGTAACAACGCTGAAGGTTAGGGTGCATCAGTTGCCCCCTATGAAAAGATATCGCCTTGGCCCTATAGTAAAAATGTTCTACACCCAGTAAAAACACACTGTGTAAAATATTTTGAAATTTGGATGAAGTCTACCGGGGCCACCAGCCCCATGAAAATAGAAAATAATGGTGATAGTCAGAATCTTGGAATAGAAATGGACATTTTGCTGCATAAATCTACCCAATGAAAACATATTGTCTCGGCTGTGTGATAAAAATGTTCTATGCACATTAAAATTACTCAGTGTAAAATATGTTGAAATTTAGATGAATTCTACCGGGTCCACCAGGCCCATGAAAATACAAAATAATGGCGATGGTGATGGGCAACCTGGATTCCAAAGCTCAGGTCCAGTGCCACATATTCCAAATGACATACCTAGTTTTACCTTTCCAGTTAGGGCAATTGGACAGGTAAAACCAGGTAATTTGAAATCTGTGGCACTGGATTGTAGCTTTTGAATATAGGTCTGCCATTGTCTTAAAACAGAGGTGGACAAACCGCGTGACACATTTGCCCCAGCCAATATAATGAACCAGCTGAGCCTAATTACCACTTAAGCCAGGTTGATGAGGTAATTAGTGAAATCACCTGTATTGGGAGCACAAACAGAAGGAATATCTAAGCAGGTTGTGTATTCAGTCGATCCACTTACACAGACTTCAGTCTCAGGACAGACTGATGGTCAAACTGCTATATTTAGGAAAATTTGCTCTTTTGCAACACAATATCAATTCATTGCTGCCTTGGACCACTGCTAGTATCAAGCAAGAGATTGCAAAGCTGCATGACTGTTATATTTGTGTGTTTCACCTGTGGGCCTACAATTCATGGAGGAACATCTGTACTAAAGCTGTGAATGTGCCTTGGAATGCCTAGGCTACAAGGCAGTCAATACAACTGTATTGAAGAGTGCCATTACTTCTTTATCCCATCGCCTGTGTAGTATTTCACTTTACTCCATCAGATGAGTACCATAACTTACCTGAGAGGCCCTTGGCAATGGACTCTGGACCTGGTGATACCCATGACATACCTACAAGCCACTTAAGTACAGGTTTTGGGAAGCCACTCTTTCCAACATCACATACAGTTGTATTGTATGTACTCTATTGAACTACTGCAGGGATTTCTTGAAAAAACACAAGTCATTCCAAGGAGCATTCACAGCTTTAGTACAGATGTTCCACCAGGTATTAACAGCTACCTGTACAATCCTGTAGGCCCACAGGTGAAGCACACAAAAGTCATACAACTTGTCATACAATCTCTTGCTTGATACTGGCAATGGGTCAGCTGGTTCATTATATTGGCTATATTTGGAATATGTGGCACTGGACTTTGGAATCCAGGTTGCCCATCACTATCACCATTGTTTTGTATTTTCATGGGCCTGGTGGACCCAGTAGAATTAATCTAAATGTCAACACATTTTCCACAGAGTGATTTTACTGTGCATAGAACATTTTTTTATCACACAGCTGAGGCAATATGTTTTTATTGGGTAGCTTTATGCAGCAAAATGTCCATTTCTATTCAGGGCTGGACTGGGCGATAGATAGGGCCCGGGTACTTTTGGATTTAAGGGGGGGCCCTCATTATTATTAGTGCCGGAGAACTGACTCACTGGTGGGCCCTGCACCCTCATGGGCCCCTATTTTCAGTAATGTAAAAAATTTAAAAAATGGGGGCCCACGAGGGTGCGGAGCTCACCGGGAAATGCCCGCCATGCCAGATGGCCAGTCCAGCCCTGTTTCTATCCAAGATTTTGACTATCACCATTATTTTCTATTTTCATGGGGCTGGTAGCCCCGGTAGACTTCATCCAAATTTCAAAATATTTTACACAGAGTGATTTTACTGTGCATAGAACATTTTTATCACACAGCCGAGACAATATGTTTTTATTGGGAAGCTTTATGCAGCAAAATGTCCATTTCTATTCCAAGATTCTGACTATCACCATTATTTTCTATTTTCATGGGGCTGGTGGCCCCGGTAGACTTCATCCAAATTTCAAAATATTTTACACAGTGTGTTTTTACTGGGTGTAGAACATTTTTACTATAGGGCCAAGGCGATATCTTTTCATAGGGGGCAACTGATGCACCCTACTGAAGGTGTTGCGTCACAAGGAGGGCACGGCCTGGCTGGGTTTTAGTTTAGGCCATGGGTGAGCTATATGTTTTTTCCAAGGACTACTATTTATCAGCACCTTCAATTTCAAGTATTCCTACATTTGTACATACAGACTTTTGAACTTTATACAGTTCAGAATTTTTAGCTTGTTATGACTGGTAACGTATTCTCATGAGCAACATACTTGCAATACCGACTCTGGCCACCATCCTACACAGTGCACCTTTAAATAACAAAGTTTGTGGGTTTTTACATTGTGCCCCGGTGAGGTAACGGTACAGTGTAGACTAGCCACTAGGGCAGGGAATACTGTACCCAGTGGCAGAACAATTGAACACAGGGCCCAGGGCCAAAACACTGATAGGGGGGCCCCTCATACAGCCTACAACTAGGGCCCCCACCACCAATAAGGGAGAGCCCTGGGCCCAGGGGCAAATGCCCTCCTTGCCCCACCTACAGCTCCACCTATAGCACTGTATAGCACTGTACCAAAGAGGTTGGATTAATAAAGAGGATTCAAAACACGCCCACCCAATGCAAAAGAGTGTGCTCAAGTTGGGTCTCCTAAGGGGGCGTTGTCCCCTCCTTCTTCTTCTATTTTTGAGGTGTTTGCACAATAAGAGCGCTACCTCCATCTACAACCTCAGGACTCCTAACCGAAGGTCTCCTAAAGGGGCATTCACCCGACATGAAGTGGATACCGGAAAAGAACTAGAATGACGTGTCTCTGTCTATAACATCTCTGACTGTACCTTTGCGTGTGAGTGGGACGTCTGTGCTGTTCTCGCTGCTCTCTGGGGAGGAGTCCAGGTGACTGCTGACACTGTGGCTGAGGTGGCTGTAGCTCAGGGCACTCTCTGGGACACACGGATGCAGCTGCAACAAGACAGGTCATCATAAGCATCAGAAGCATCATAAGCATCATAGCTCAGGGCACTCTCTAGTACACGCGGATGACAGTGAAAACAGCTGTACATTTTCTGGTAAATTTCAGGGCACTCTGGTACACACGGATGCAGCTG
>NC_085873.1:42776347-42783847 GCF_034702125.1 Engraulis encrasicolus | reverse complement strand
TTGACAGACACCCTCCTGAGAGAGAAACAACAGCAGCAGCAGCAGTGGCGGCGTCATTATCACCCCGCCTGGAAGCTAATTTAATTGTATCTAATTCTGGCAGAGCACTTCATAACGATCCCATATACATTAGTCTTTCTCAATGGGGGCTCTACAGCCTCACCAGGGTGTGTTAGGGAGCCCTAGGGGGCGGCGTTGAGAAGGATACAGCTTGGGGGGGGGTAGATATCAGGGGTATCAAACATAAAGCCTGGGGGGCCAGATGCCGCCGGATGACGTTTTTTTTGTCAATCTCAATTCAAGAGGCCCCAATTTTGGGGGCATAGTGGTTGGTGCCCCAAGCACTGGTTGGTGCCCTAAGTTCTCTGCTTATGTCTTGCAGCGGACCTGCTAGCCCATCATCTGTGAGTGCGTATACATGCAGTTCAGTATCCCAAATATGAACGGGATATTAAGTATCTCGAATTTGCGTTTGAGCATATAAACACTTCAGTATCCCGAATAAGCCATGTAGACTGGGATATAACGTTCTGTGCTCATATAAACACCTTATCCCGAATATGATTATAACCGGGATATGCCTCATATTCGGGATACTGAACTGCATATAAACGCACTCAGTGTTCCAGATTTGGAGGTGTGATGTCACCTTGAGGGTGCGTCCGGTGACCTTGTCCAGGGCCACGATGCGGTCCAGACTCCTCTCGTCCAGCTCCCTCATGTACATCTCATACAGCTCCTGCAGATGAGGCGGCACCAGGAGGCTGTGGTCTGGTATCAAACAAGAAAAGGGCATAAAGTCAGGGGCGGAGCACTGGTATTGGGACAGGGGGGGGCGGGAGATGTGTCAGAGGCGTTGGGCCCACGAAATATCGTAGAATGGGGCCCCTACAAGATGTTTGGCAATCGAAAGCCACTGGCAGGGCCCCCCCACCAAGTGGTGAGCCCGGGGGTTCCTGGCCCCTATGCTGCTCCGCCCCTGCATAAAGTACAGTGCCTTAGTGAATTACAAATGGCCATGGCATTCTTTACGTTGCCAGAGGACTCAGAATGCAGAATGCTGGCATTCAACAAAATGTGGCTAAGCAGGTTTGTTTATATTTGTTTTGGACGTGCTATGACCGAAAAGGCCCTGTGTGATGGTAGCCTGGGAGTAGCATGGGCAAACGGTCATTCTATCATTCTACACTGCTCCCAATCACGCAAGGATTGCAAGGATTTTTATTTCACATGCATAGAAATACTGTACCTTTACCTTTAGCATGAAATATGGTCTAGAGGGGCATATTTAACATGCCACGTAATCGAGACAAGTGGAGACACAAAATGCCTGGTGGAATTTCCACCCCTGCTTACTTACCGTTGATGAACTGCCGCTGCTGCTGGATGATCTCGTCACAGAGGTGTCGGTGCTGCTCGAAGCGCTGCACCACCGCGTCCTTCTGTCGGATCAGGTTGTCCTTCAGCAGCGCGTGGGACTGCATCTCGGCATTCTCTATCTCCAGCTCGTGCACCTGTTGAAATGGGTGAGGAAGATGGTTAATGTCGCCAGAACAACAGGTGTCAATTTGTCCGTCTAATTATAGAGAAGCTACTTTATCTACGCAGTTATTTTAGGTTTGGGTATGGGAGGCACAGCACGATACGGCTGAGCTAAAGGATCAGTCTGATAGCTCAGTGTTACCGATACTGTTTGATGCTTCAGGTGGGAGATTTAAAGAGTTGTCAAAAAGTAAAAGTAAAAGTAACGGTTTCTTTCCAACACAAATAACTTATCTGAGTAACCAGTAGACCTGTGTACTTGTCTCACAATCAACTAACTCGGCACTAGTTGGATCAAGTTTGTGGTGGGTCCTTGTTGGGTTTTCAGTGTTTTTCAGTAACAACACAGTCTGTCTATCTCATTAGGTACAATGGAGTAAATGGTGTAACAGCTATGTAATGACATGTGCTAGTGTTGTAATTACACCACAAATGTACTTTTACTTTTACTTTTGACACCTCTGGATTTACTAATGTTCCACGCCACCACACTCTGCTAGCTGGCCTCCGTTATACCTCTCCTCAGCTCCTCACCTTGCACAGGAGGCCCAGCACCTCCCTCTGCTCCTCCGAGCTCACACGCCTGGGCAGCAGCTCCTCCAGACGCCTCGCACGCTCCCGCAGCTCCACAAACCGACGCTCCAGCGCGGCCTGAGAGACAGAGAGAGAGAGAGAGAGAGAGAGACAGAGACAGAGAGAGAGACAGAGACAGAGAGACAGAGAAAAAGATAGAAACAGAAGATAGACAACAATCATTACTGACCACTTCGCACTTCAAGTTATACATTTCGAAATTTCAAGTTAATCTGTGAAGTTCTACTAGAGCTTTCTTACTTTCTTTACATCTTAGTGATATTATGAATTGAAGTGTGCATGTCCATTTCATGTTGTTAACAGGCTCCCTCTTGTGGCCAAAGTTTGGAACCACACCACACTACCATTACAGGTAGGCCTACCTTCTGCTTGCGCATCTTCCTCTGTTCTGCCATGAGGGTGACCAGGGTCCAACTGTTCACAGTGGGATTCTAACCAGCAACACTCTGCTCTCACAAGACTTAAAGGTGCACTGTGTAATATTTTTTTTAGTAGTTTCTTTCCAGAATGCATGCTGACCATTCACAAATGTTACCTTTTTCATGAATACTTACTACTACCCGTAAAGTATTCTTTATGACTGGGAAAATTGGACTGGGAAAAAGGGGATCTTCTCCATTGTCTGCTATTTTGAATTTCCAGAGATAGATATTTTTAGCTGCAAAACATGCTGTACTTTGGTCATACTAGGAAATATTAGTTCATTATTTAGTAAATATTCATGAGAAGATCAAATTTGGCAGTAGGCAGCACAGTTTCAATGAGCAGCATAGTTGCAGTACCCACTCTGGCCACCATCCTACACAGTGCACCTTTAACTTTCAAACTATGGGGCACCTAAGTCACGCCCTCTACTTCCTGGTTCATGGGGCAGAGGGAGTCAAAAATGATTACTGGGCTTGAAAATGAGTGATTTTTGGATTTGTGGTGCATAGGTGGAGGTCCAAGGTTTGGATTGGTGTCACTCATTTTCAAGCCCAGTAATTATTTTTTGACTCCCCCTGCCCCATGAACCAGGAAGTAGAGGGCGTGACTTAGGTGCCCCATTAGGGCACGGTTGCCATCCAATTTCCGCCACTAACCTTCTGCTTGCGTATCTTCTTCTGTTCTGCCATGAGGGTGACCAGGGTCTCGCGGGCCAGGGCCACCTCCTGCGTCTCCGTGCTGTCGGGCGGCGACTCGGGCGAATCCGAGTCCTTCTCGCTCTCGTCCTTGTAGGAGCTCTCCTTCCTCCTCTCCGCACGCCACTTCCTCCGGCGCCGACACCGCTCCTGCTCCCAGCTGAGGAAGAGAAGACAGAGGACGGAGGAAGAGAACACAGCACAGAGATTAGATGGAGGTACGGAGGAAGAGAACACAGCACTAGATTAGATGGAGGTACGGAGGAAGAGAACACAGCACTAGATTAGATGGAGGTACGGAGGAAGAGAACACAACACAGAGATTAGATGGAGGAAGAGAACACAACACTAGATTAGATGGAGGAAGAGAACACAACACTAGATTAGATGGAGGAAGAGAACACAGCACTAGATTAGATGGAGGTACGGAGGAAGAGAACACAACACTAGATTAGATGGAGGGATGGATGGTCAGATTAGGTTAGGTGTGTGTGTTGCACTCACTCTGCGATGGTGTGCTGGAGGTGTGTGTGTGTGTGTGTGTGTGTGTGTGTGTGTGTGTGTGTGTGTGTGTGTGTGTGTGTGTGTGTGTGTGTGTGTGTGTGTGTGTGTGTGTGTGTGTGTGTGTGTGTGTGTGTGTGTGTGTGTGTGTGTGCGTGACTGTGTGTGTGTGTGTGTGTGTGTGTGTGTGTGTGTGTGCGCGCGCGTGCGCCCGTGCGTGTGTGTGTGCGTGCGTGTGTGTGTGTGTTTAACTCACTCTGCGATGGTCAGTAGGTGTTTGGAAGTGTCTATCTGGATCTCCATATTGCTGTTGTCCAGCTGTATCAGGCTCTAGTGTGTGTGTGTGTGCGTGTGTGACTGCGTTCGTGTGTGTGCGTGTGTGCGTGCGTGTGTGCATGCGTGCGTGCGTGCGTACGTGTCTTCTACTCACTCTGCGATGGTGAGGAGGTGTTTGGAGGTGTCTATCTGGATCTCCATGTGGCTGTTGTCCAGCTGCATCAGGCTCTTGCGGATCTCCATCTGCTGCCTGAAGGCCTCGATCAGCTGCTCCCTCAGCTGGTCCATCTCCGCACGGCTCTGGCTGCTGGAGTGGGCCTGCACCTCCGCTGCATACACATAAACAGAAAAAGGTTTAGGGGCCCTGCCATGGCCAACCGGTAGGGTACTCGTCTGACATGCGGCCGACCCGGGTTCGATTCCCGGACCGGGTCCTTTGCCGACCCCTCCCCGTCTCTCTCCCCATTCGCTTCCTGTCCACTTCTCAAACTGTCCTATCATCAATAAAATCGTAAAAGACCAAAAAATATTTAAAAAAAGAAAAAGGTTTAGGACAGGGATGTCAAACTAGGGGTCGGGAGCCCTATAGGGGAGTCGCGTAGGTATTGCAGGGGGGGGTGTGTGTGTTGCGATCAGCTGTTCCCTCAGCTGGTCCATCTCCGCACGGCTGCTGGAGTGGGCCTGCACCTTCGCTGCATGGGCATTACATGACCGGCGTAAAGGAAGAAAGGAAATCCGCACACTGTTGCTGCTCACCGATTTATTAGAACACAACGTTTCGACCTCAGGCGGTCTTCGTCAGGTGTACGTTGTGTTCTAATAAATCGGTGAGCAGCAACAGTGTGCGGATTTCCTTTCTTCCTTTACGCACGTTTGTTTTGATCCAGCACCTGTTCTACTGGATGTGCGCGCATCACATACACTTCATTACATTACCGGTACATTACATTTCATTTCATTTCAGTTCATTACGCTTAGTTAGCTGACGCCTTTATCCAAAGCGACTTACAGTTCTTAGAGGGCATTGGTTATATGCAGTAAATGTGCCTGCACATATTATGTTGAGTGTGAGCTATTTCACTGGCCTTGGCCCACTCATATTCCTGTGATGCACGAATTTTAATGTTCAAGTCTTAAAACGCTACACATTTATGGTGTATGTGGGTAAATGTGTGTGTATTTGTGTGTGTTTACTGTATGTGTTTGTGACAGTGCATGGCATGCGTGTCTGTCTCACCAGAGATTCTTTAATAGAGATATGCCAACATAATAGGTTTCTATGGGCACCTAACGCGACCAGGTTCCGGTCTGCCTAAAGGGGCGTGTCATAATGCTCCTACAATGAATAGAACAGTCCTTAGGTCTGCCTAGGTCTGCCTAAGGGGGGCCATAATAGAACCAGGAAACATTGGGCAAATGAACCTCTCTCTCTTTCTCTCTCTGGTCTCACCTTGCACGTGGCGTATGTCGGTGCGGTCTGCGTTGATCTGGCGGTTGCCCTGCTCGGCGATCTTCTTCTTCAGCCTCTGGATCTCGCTGCGCAGGTCGGCGATGATGCTGGTGTACTGGGCGATGTGGTAGGACACGTTCAGCAGGTTACGCTTCACCTGCGGAAGGTTAAAGGGACACTGTGTGAGATTTTTGTATTTTGTTTTTTTTCTGAGTGAACAAGAAATTTAAGCGGTTAAATATGTTGTTAAAAGGTCACTAATCATTGTGCCAAAGTTACATTTCTGTAATGCTTTCCTATGAAAAGATATACTCAAAAATCTGCAAAACTGTGAGGGGTGTATTCACTTTCGTGATATACTGTATGTGGGTCATCGTATCCATGAGCTCTCTCAAACTTTCCCATACTCACTTTACAACGACTTGTGTTTTTAAAGGGACACTGTGTGAGATTTTAAGTTGTTTATTTCCAGAATTCATGCTGCCCATTCACTAATGTTACCTATTTCATGAATACTTACCACCACCATCAAATTCAAAGTATTCATTATGACTGGGGAAATTGCACTTTTCATACATGAAAAGGGGGATCTTCTCCATGGTCCGCCATTTTGAATTTCCAAAAATAGCCATTTTTAGCTGCAAAAATGACTCTACTTGAACCATACTATAAAATATTTGTTTATTACTTAGAAAACTTTCACGTAAAGATGAAATTTGGCAATTGGCAGCCCAGTTTCAATGAGCAGCATAATTGCAGTACCTTTTTTGACCATTTCCTGCACAGTGTCCCTTTAAGAGTAGGCGTGTAAATAATAATCAATATTTATCGATGCATCAATCCTACGGCGATTGAATTGAATCGTATCGTATCATGGGGCATTCTTAAGTATCGAAAATAAGGAAATTGCTGCCTTAATAAATAATGAATAATTAATAAGTTGATATCATCATGGAAGCTGTGAAAAAAATGTCATGACAATGCATCGCAATACTTATTTATTTTTCACAATATACTGCATCAATCATCAATTCATGACAATGTATCCGAATACTTATTTTCATTTTAGTGTGTGTGTGTGTGTGTGTGTGTGTGTGTGTGTGTGCGTGTGTGTGTGTGTGTGTGTGTGTGCGTGTGTGTGTGTGTGTGTGTGTGTGTGTGTGCGTGCGTGTGTCTGTGTGTGTGTGTGAATGAGTGCGTGTGTGTATGTCTCTCCACTCACCCTTGTACGGATGCTTTTGGCACGGTCAGCGTACGTCAGCGTGTTGCGAGACTCTTCGAAGGCCATGGAGGCGGGGCTTATGTGAGCGATCATCACAGTCCTGCTGTTCCCGCCCAGCGAGTCCTGTCAATCAAACAGGAGAGGAGGAGCTCAGCCAATGAGAGAGAGAGTTGTTTTGTCTAGCAGGTGAATACCGGTATGTAATGGCCTGCCACCAGTTACAGTTTTTCTCGATTGGTTTGGCTAATTTTTTGAATCCAAGATGACGTTTCTATAAATTTTGGGTCATTTGGCTAAACATTCTTACACTTCTGCACAACAGATCAGATAACTAGCAAAATGTCATATACCTCCCAAAACAGCTCATTCTTGAATCAGCACTAGACCTTCTCCCACATAAATGGTCAGTACCATCAAAATGGTATAGATCCTTCTCAATTGCTTTGGCTCATTTGCATTCATTTAGTCCTTCTGTCAAAATAAACTGGATGGTTCAGCATAACTACATGGATCCTCATCACTTGCTCATATCACTCCAAAAACAGTTTACCCGTGTGTCGAAACTAAATTCCTTCCACAGAATGCCGTTTGAAAAAATGTCAAGAAATAAGCCAAAAACTGTAGTATACATAGTTGTAAATTATTTTCTACAAACTAGTAAAGTTACAATACCATCTGGCCTGTTCAACACTGTCATGAATTTACTGTTTACAGTAAAGAAATTCTTAAAATATTATGTCTTTGACTGTTTTGACAATTGTTTAGACTACTCTGCATATGATGACTCACACAAT
>NC_085873.1:42761347-42763847 GCF_034702125.1 Engraulis encrasicolus | reverse complement strand
CTCTCTCTCTCACACACACACACACACACACACACACACACACACACACACACACACACACACACACACACACACACACACACACAGCACTCAACACTTCTTTACCATTAGTGCTGCTTTCATTCTGATTGGCTAATCTAACACAGACTTGTCATTACAGCTGAGTGACAGTAAAGATGCATGCATTATCTGCATTAGTTATGTGCTCCACTACAGTATAATGATGCATGACTAAACAGGACAAATGACCCACAACAAAAAGCATTTTACAGTCCTTTGAGACAGCGGTAATGGGCATCTACCTTTTTCTCTCCGTTTTCCACTCGTTATGTATCTTTTTTTTCTTTCTTTCTCTCTTTCTTTACTTTATTTCTTTCTTTCTTTCTTTCTTTCTTTCTTTCTGCCTCTTTCTTTCTTTCTTTCTTTCTTTCTTTCTCTCTTTCTTTACTTTATTTCTTTCTTTCTGATTTTTACTTTCTCTCTCTCTCTCTCTCTCTCTCTCTCTCTCTCTCTCTCTCTCTCTCTCTCTCCCCCTTCTTCTTTCTCTTCTTCTAAAAAGCCTTACGTCTGCAGTAAAAGAGCCCGTAATCAAGCCTAAAGTGTGCATTGCTACTGGAGCTGTGGCCTACTTAAGGGGGCTATCAGTAGTCAGCTGATGAGATAGTCTGTTATGCACTCGGCTGCCCAGACCAAATCCCCCTCCACCTCCCCATCACCCCTAGCTTGGCTCTGGCCAGACCCTTGTGTATTTATGCTAAGCTTTGTGAGCTCTGGAGGACCTTTGCATTCACCCTGCTCAAAAACAAAAAAACACACAAAAAAACAAAATGCAGAACAACCAATCAGGATCGCAGGATTTTCAGAGATGTGAAATAGTCAAAATTGAAATGGAACAGTAGTGCAGAAGGGAAAAGAACGGACTCACTCATCGACATTGATTCTGTAATTTCAACTGTATTTTCTTATCTGTGAACAGGTTAAGTATAACCTCATTAAACATGTCAGACAAGCATTTCCCAAATCATGTGCAAGGATTTCTACTTCTACTCTGCCCCAGACCAAATCCCTACCAAACCTTTCCGCCACCTCACCAGAACAGACCCTAACACCACCTCTGCCACCTCTGCCACCCCACCCCATGCCATCCCACCAGGCGTGGTCAACACTCTACTCAGTGCCTCAGACCAAATCCCCACCAAACCCTTTCTGTCACCTCACCAGAACAGACCCTAACACCACCTCTGCCACCCCTCTCTAGTCCGTCCTTAGCTATAGTCAAGTGCCCCACACGAAATCGCCTCAACCACCACTGGTCCCATCACCCCACCAAGAACAGACCCAGTCACCACCTCGCGTTACGTTACATTATACAAATTAATACATTACATTTTGCGGGTTGACCAAAGTGACTTACAAGGAGGACATTCAAGCAAGTACAGAGTAAGGGGTCAGTACAGCAGTATTCAAGTAATGTAGAACAGATAGAGAGAAGAAAAATAGTGGAGGCCCTATGAAATGTAGTGCAGGTTAGTACCCACGAAAAGAGGTGAGTAGAGTTAATTATGTTATGCAAGGAAGCTTTCTCGGAAGAGATGAGTCTTCACTAGATCCTTGAAGGTTGAGAGGGATGACCTTGCTCTTGTACTGTAGCAACTGGTAGCTTATTCCACCATTAGTATAGCCCACCCAAGCCAAGACCCCCAGACAGTCATCCCATTGTAATCTCCGGACGAAATCCCTCCTCAGCCTCCACTGCCCCCCGCCCAGACAAGACCCTTACTTCAGGGCCGGGTTAAGATGGCCTGGGGCCCCTAGGCTACAGGTTGCTGTGGGCTCCCCCGGAAAACAAATTTCCCCACAAATATACATAGTGGCAGTGTCAGAATAAAGAGCTAAGAATTAAGGGATATGTTTTCCAACTGTACTCAACATGAGAGATTCATTTTTCACTTTTGCATCTTTTCACAATTCTACCATTTTTCACTTTTAGCCAATTAGGGCCCCCCTGGCAGGTGGGGGCCCCTAGGCTGCAGCCATATCTATCCTGTGCATTAATCCAGCCCCGCCTTACCTCAACCTCACCCCGCAGGTCTCCAGTCATCCCACTCCCCAGACTTAAATCCCCTCAAACTCCACCAGTGTTGCCAGATGGAAAATGCAGATTTATTGCACAAAAACCTCAAAATTATCGTTTTTGGCTGACTTTTTAGAAGGAAATGATCGTACTAGACCGAAATTGTTGTTTCAAGGCATCTTAATGAATTGAAGAACAACTCTGAAATGATCATACGTCATGTTTTTTTTAATCTTAGAGAGGAAAAAATGGACGAAATTATGGTACAAATACAATTATTATCGTACAGCTGATCTGGCAACCCTGACCACCACCATTACTGTACCCAGGGCAGGCCCAGCGTCACCTCAGTGCGACCTGACCTGACCCTACACACCACCCCAGCAGGGGCCCAGGATTTAGACGAGTGCCCTGAAAAACAACCAC
>NC_085873.1:42746347-42756347 GCF_034702125.1 Engraulis encrasicolus | reverse complement strand
GTTTGGAGGAATAAAACGGCCATACTCGCCGGTGGGAGAGCAAGTGGCTGTATCAGACAAATGTCCCCCGATTTATGGCAGAAATGACTGCCTATTAATTATAGGCCTAATAATAATTATTATTATGATTCAGCCTAGTTATAGTCGGCTATTGTAACAGTAGCAATAGTAGCCTAATAGCTTATAATAAATAGCATCAAGCATTATCCTGAAAGCACATGAAACGTTTTTCAATCATTAGACTATGAGATATTATTTTTTTAAAGGAATAAGTGTTAGTGTTAATGCTGAATGAACATAATCCCGTGAAAGCAGAGGATTTTACCTTTTAAATGCAATTTGTCCCATGTCCATATGTGTTCCAGAGGCTGAGATATTGAATTTTTCATAGGAGTTTTCAACCAATTTTTCTTATCTCAAAAAACCCTCAGGCATTGGGGACCTTTTCTAAAAACTGGCTCAGGCGCCAATGGGTTAAACCCCTCCTTCCCTCTTTCACCTGTCATGCACGAAGGCTTTCCAAATTGTCCCACCACCTCCCCATACTCCTCCATTTCACTAGAACACCCAGTTACACTTCCTCTATACACATACGGGGGGAAGCGGATCTCATCCCGAGGCCAGCTAACATGGCAAACATGCATATTGTACACCAAGCACTCAGGGACAAACTTGTGAATTCACAGTTAATTACTGTGAAGCCCTTTTAATTTTTTATTTTTTATTTTATTAGATTTTTTTTTTGTCTTTTTCAACTTTATTTGATAGGACAGTGTGAGAGGTGGACAGGAAGCGAATTGGGTGGAGACTAGACGGGAAGGGGTCGGCAAAGGACCCGGGCCGGGAATCGAACCCTGGGTCAGCTGCATGGCAGGCGAATGCCCTACCAGTTGTCCACGGCAGGGCCACCCTTGTAAATGTTAACAGCGTATGCTGGCAATGGGGCAGTCGTAGCCTAACAGTTAGGGAGTTGGTCTTTCAATCTGGGGGTTGTAGGTTCAAATCCCACCTGACCTCTCCCTACACCTGCATCCATGGCTGAAGTGCCCTTGAGCAAGGCACCCAACCTCACATTGCTCCAGGGACTGTAACCAATACCCTGAAAAATAGTAAATGTAAGTCGCTCTGAATAAAAGCGTCAGCTAAATGTAATGTAATGTAATGTAATGTATGCTATAGAACCCACCTCCAGGTAAGACATGGAGACGCTGTACTGCATGTCATCGCTGGTCTCCTCGATGGCGCGGAACAGGTCGTTGAGCGTCTGCACGTAGATGCCCGGCTCCTTATCCGTACCCAGCATGGTGTAGGTCTTCCCACAGCCTGAAGACACACAGACAGGCACACACAGAAACGTTAACACACTTACACACTTACACACTACACGCAAACACACACACACACACACAGAAACATTAACACATGCACGCACACAAACACACAAACACACACAGACACACTCACACACACACACACACACACACACACACACACACACACGGAGACACAAATACACAGAAACAACAGCAAGAGCTAGCCGGCCAGACGTAAGTCTGTCATGGAGACAATGACGATTAAAAATCTTGGCCCACTTTCCGAAATAGCTTCCCGTAGCTAAGTAAGGCAATGTGGAGCAGAAGAAGAAAAGCAGTCTCTCTCTCTCTCTCTCTCTCTCTCTCTCTCTCTCTCTGTCTCTCTCTCTCTCTCTCGCTCTCTAGGATTCCATTAGTTGAATGGCTTAGTCAGCGTATGCCTTGAAAGCTTCGTTAAGTTGGGTTCAGATGAGGAAAAACCAGCAGGGGCGTAATTGGAAGCGAGAGGTGAGACGACTGGCGAGACAACTGTCGCCAAAATAAAAGTAGGGGGAAAGGAAACACGGATGGTAGTATTTCCTTCCGTGTTTCCTTCCGAGAGAGCTTCCCTGTGGTTGAGGGGATTTACTCAGGGTAGTGGGATGACTGAAGGCCTGGTGAGGTGAGGATGAGGTAAGGTCTAGTAGTCTGGGCAGGGGCGGGGGAGGTTGAAGAAGGATTTCGTCCGGAGATTGTGGGGGTCTTGGCTTGAGTGGGCCAATGGTGGAATAAGCTATCAGTTGCCACAAGTTCAGGGTCATCCCCCTCAACTTCCAAGAAGCTAGTGAAGACTCATCTCTTCCGAGAGAGTTCCCCTGCATAACATAACCAACTCTACTCATCTCTTATCGTGGGTACTAACCTACACTACATGTCATAGGTCCTCCACTATTTTCCTGCTCTGTATCTGTTCTACATTACTTGTATAGTGCTGTACTGTCCCCTTACTCTGTAACTGTTTGAATGTCCTCCTTATAAGTTGCTTTGGTCAAACACGTCAGATAAATGTCATGTAATGTAAAAAGTGGAGTGCCACAACTAAACGGAGTCGTTGGCATTAAACAAGTGTGTGTTAAGTGTATATACTGTGTCTCGAAGTCGGTAAGACAAAAGTGTAGCAAAACACTACAGTCATTCATAAAAACGGTGCAGTTGGAAGTCACTGCATTACTTTTGGGGAGTATGAAGATATTTTTTCCTTTTCATGTGAAAGGTGGAAGGTCTTTCGAGCTTGTCCAGGTACTTTCAATTTACCGTAGTATTTCCACTAACTTGACCTTGATAAATAAGAATATTCACAAGAATGAGTGAATTCTTTCCTTGCAATGATGCAATCTAGCACTTATCTAGCCGTACCTAATGTCCTGCCAGTTGAACCAACTGTTGAACTTCAACATTACAAGATATTTTGATCACCTCCACAACTAGTACAATCAGCTGATATTTGTAACTGGAAGGAAAAAATGCATTGTTCTGCTTTTTTCCCTGAAAGCTGTAAGTAGATTTTTTCTTCTTCTAACCCTGCCTCCCACAGGCGAGCAAGATACAGGGGGGCCACAGCTGGTGGATGGTATGGCCTTTTATTTACCCAGAATGCCATAAAACAGCCATACGGGGCGGCCGGGCGGAGATCAACAGCCCTGGCCCTGACCGCTGCGCTGCTGTGCAGGCTGGCTGTGCTGTGCTTTTCACCGTCACCATCCCCCAACCCCCCCTGCCCCAACCCTGCTGCTACCGTCCCTCCAGTGNTGTAGACTACGTAGAANGCGGGTATACGGAGTACACCCACTTCTAAATTTCAGGGATTTCAGTATACCCACTTAAAATTGATTGATCCATTGTTATGAAAAGAACAAATATATACAGTATACCCACTTTAAAAAATGCTCATATATACAGTATACCCACAATAAAAAAAAAGTAGACTACACCACTGCGTCCCTCCTAAACTGACCTTCAGCTCACCAACAGCAAAAGGCTCTTCATCGTTGAGCATGGTCATTTTAGAGGGACATCTTTCCTTTATATTCACAATAATTCATGAAGCCAACCAATATTTGGTTAAAAAAAGTGTCTGCCAAATGCAATGTAATGTAAGCAATGTAACGCAATCAGTAATAAGTAGCCCCATAATTCACGCCATTGCACCAGTGAAACCTTGTATAGTCAATGAAAAGACTTAATTACCATAGTACCAGGGCTTGACATTAACTTTTCTGCTTGCCGGCCACTGTGGCTACTGGTTTTCCCGAGTCACTAGCCATTCAGCTATTCTACTAGCCACAAATTTGATTTTTTATTTTATTTTACCATTACACTGTACATCTAACCTCAGAAACTGAGGTGCTTAAAGCAATAAGATGAGTCCATGGTTTTCTGCATGGAAATTAAACAAATAGAAACTGAGTAACTGAGCTTTTTCTTGAGCTTAAATACAAACAATTGATACACACAAGGGGCAAAGTGTAGAATATACGCTATTCTGATATGTCGTGCCATAGAATAAGCAACCTGCCAAATTGGCTAGTGACACTGACATTGTTACCAGCCACAGCCAAGTTTTACCAACATTTGGCCGGTTGGCAGGTGCCAGTGTCAAGCCCTGCATAGTACTACACTATATGACATTACACAGACCATTCAGTAATATACATGTATATGTAGGTATCGACTTCGTTGTCATTGCCCTTCTGGTGACTGCTTAGGTATTCCACAGACGTTTTTTTTTGCAAGTGCCTTATTGCTTAAATGGGTTAATTTAACCAAAATTACTTTTTTTGGTCTGTCTTTAGTCATGTTCCTTACACTTTACATTTTCACTGATCTAACTTATTAATGACTGTGAGTACAGTAGCAAAGTCAAACGATACCATGGCCAGACGCTACAGTATATTGTACATGCACATTGGTCAGGAGGTATGGTGGTGTAATGGAGAGGCCTGTGTCTGTGACATGCTCTGTGGCCTACTGCAACTGTGGGCCTATAGGCAAACACGGTGGCATTGTGGAATCAAATTGTCTTTGCCATTATTTATTTAACTTTTTTCATTTATACGCATACACATGAAACATTGGCTGATGGTATAAGTAAGCAAGAATGCTGCATTAATTTAACCAAAATTACTTTTTTTTGGTCCGTCTTCAATCGTGTTCCTTACACGTAACATATTCACTGATCTACCTTAACTTTTAATGACTGTGAGTACAGTAGCAAAGTCAAACGATACCATGGCCAGACGGTACATGTAATGCAGTGTTTCTCAAACTTTTTCAGACTGAGGACCACTTTGTCCCCCTAAAAAATTATCGGGGACCACCTGTCAACTGAATTGGCAGTTGATGGATGCTAATTTGACACTGCTAATTTTTATGCAGATCACTTACTTTTTTATTCACATTATAAGCCTGTATTATTATGTTGAAAACATGAAAATGTTACAAATATAGCCTACTGCTAGCTTATCTTGGAAAAGTAGAAATCCCCTCGCGGACCACCTGAGCTCTGTCGTGGACCACTAGTGGTCCCCGGACCACACTTTGAGAATCACTGATGTAATGTAAGGTATATGCACGTTGGTCAGGAACAGGGAAGCCGCTAGGGATAAGCGGAGTAAGCAGAGCACTTAGGGTCTCAACCACTTTGCCCTCATAATCGGGGCCTCCTAAATTCAATTTGACTGAAAAAACACATTATTATTATTTATTATTTAAGTATGAGGGGGACCTAGCAGGTTTTGGAGGCCCGTACTCCCTGGTCAGGAGGTATGGCAGTGTATTGGAGACTGGAGAGGGCTGTGTCTGTGACGTGCTATGTGGCCTACCTGTGGGTCCATAGGCAAGTACACACACACACACACACACGCACGCACGAACGCACGCACGCACGCACGCACGCACGCACGCACGCACGCACGCACGCACGCACGCACACACACACACACACACACACACACACACACACACACACACACACACACACACAGGTGTCTGTGACGTGGTAGTGTACTGCATGTGGCTTATACCGTACCTGTGGGTCTATAGGCAAATGCACACACACACACACACACACACACACATACACACACAAGCACACACACACACACACACACACACACACACACACACACACACACACACACACACACACACACACACACACACACACACACACACACACACACACACACACACACACACACACACACACACAGGTGTCTGTGACGTGGTAGTGTAGTATACGTGGCCTATTACCGTACCTGTGGGTCCATAGGCAAACACGGTGGCGTTGTAGCCAGAGATGAGGCCCTCGATCAGCCCTTTGGTGGTGGCCCTGTATACCTCCTCCTGCAAGGGGGACAGGAGACACACACGCACACACACACGCACGCACGCACGCACGCACGCACGCACGCACGCACGCACGCACACACACACACACGCACACACACACACACACACACACACAGTGAGTGAGTGAGAAAGAGAGACACACGCACGCACAAGCGCACGTGGACACACACACACACACACACACACACACACACACACACACAGGAAATGTGATCTGTCATGGCAGCCACCCCTGGGTCCCTCACTCAGTGCTCAATGCAACATGGGAAAGGGGGGTGGGGTGGGGTGGGTGTCGTGTGTGTGTGTGTGTGTGTGTGTGTGTGTGTGTGTGTGTGTGTGTGTGTGTGTGTGTGTGTGTGTGTGTGTGTGTGTGTGTGTGTGTGTGTGTGTGTGGGGGGGGGGATGGGGGGGTGGGGTGGTTGTTGGGTGTCATGTGTGTTTGTGTTGCTGGTGACGTAAGGCTTCTGTGATGCAGGGGTGCATGCATACTCTTACAGTGTAAACAACCCGGGCCGCCGCTCGGCAGAGTAAGCAGAGCGCTTGTAGGGCGCTGTAGGGCCTCAACCACTTTGCCCCCAAAATGAGATTGACTAAAAGACGCATTATTATTATTATTAGGGCTGGGACTCGATTAAAATTTTTAATCGAATTAATCTATAGGCTTTGAAATTAATTAATCGAATGAATCGCATTTTAATCGCATTTAAATATCTGACTTGTAAACAGTGAAATGTTTTTTTTTTTCAAATGGATTTTGAATAATGACAATGAATAAGCTTAATCTAAAAATATTCTTCATTTTTAAAAGATTACGGAACTCTTCTTAATTTCAGCAGGCTGTTCTCCATCAGGCATAATACTGCCCTCCACACTGGTCTAATCCAGAACTATGTAGCTAAATTATAATGCGATAAAATGAGTATAAAATTAGTTATTTTTTTTAATCGTGTTCATTTTTGTGTGATTACTTAATCGATATGAATGCATTAAAGTCCCAGCCCTAATTATTATTATTATTATTATTATTATTATTATTATTATTATTATTATTATTTAATTATGAGGGGGGGCTCCTGACCAGTTATGCTTAGGGCCTCCAAAACCTTAGCAGCGGCCCTGCAAACAACATCATGGGGACTCGCACTACTGTCTGACCTGCGTGGCCGTGTAGTCGAAGGCCACATCAAACATGTAGGTCTTCTCCCGTGAGCGGTTGGCACGGAGGATGTCATCAGGGTCCTCCATGGGGTCCATCAATACCACCATCTACAGAGAGAGAGAGAGAGAGAGAGAGAGAGAGAGAGAGAGAGAGAGAGAGAGAGAGAGAGAGAGAGAGAGAGGGAGAAAGAGAGAGAGAGACAGAGAGAGAGACAGAGGGAGAAAGAGAGAGAGTGAGAGAGAGAGAGAGAGAGAGAGAGAGAGAGAGAGGGAGACAAAGGGAGAAAGAGAGAGAGAGAGAGAGATTGTAGAAATTATTTTTTGATTTCATACATCTCATACATTTTATTTAAATAAATATAGTAATAACATTATAATTCAGTTTTAATTTGTGTTTTTCATGCTTTAGTGACTCAGAGAGAAAGAGAGAGAGAGACAAACAGACAGACAGGCAGACAGAGAGAAAGAGACAGAAAGATTTGACAATCTAATTTGTCCTATTGTCACCAGTTCACATCATGACATTCAATCAAGTCAATTCATGCATCCATTCGGCATCAGAGGGATGAAAACGCCATTGACATTATCAACATCGTCTAATACAGCGAGGGTGGGTGGAACTGAAAGAGTTTTGTATTTTGTATGCGAGTGGTCCCTTCACACAGTGTGCTGCTTAAATACTGTAATTTTCACACTTTTAGCAATGACAATGCTCCATGAATCAGAGATAGAGAGTGTACACGAGAGAGTGAGAGAGAGAGAGAGAGAGAGAGAGAGAGAGAGAGAGAGAGAGAGAGAGAGAGAGAGAGAGAGGGGCACACACAGAGACAGAGACAGATACAGAGACAGAGAGAGAGAGACAGAGAGAGGGCGGGGGGAGAAAAGAGAATGAGATGTTAGAGGTGACAGTAAGGGACTGACAGAAAATGACAAAAAGAGGAAAATGACAGCAAAAATATTTCACTTTGTGACATGTTGCAGGCACCACACCATGCCACATCGGGCCACGTTGTAATAATCCATTGTCACATTGAGTCACATTGTCACCTCACACTCATACAGGAGGTGACATGAGAAGAGAAAAATGACAGCAAAAATGTTTCACTTTGTGATATTTTGCAGGCACCACACCATGACACATTGGGCCATATTGTAATAATCCATTGTTGCATTGAGCAGGGAAGCAGACAGAGGGGGACAAAAGGAACGGTTGTCCCTGACTCAGGGACAGAGGGGGGACCCAGAATTGGGGTCTAATTACATTGTATGCATTGTGTTGGTGGCCCTTTCAGATGACTTTGTCCTGGGCCCAGCCAAAGCTGTCAGCGGCCCGGCCCTGAGTCCCACTCATATAGCAGGTGGCAGGAGAGTGGCCTGCTTACGTCAGCTTCTCTATTCACAGCCGAAGCCAAACAGCTGCTATTACGATCAATCATGGGAGCCAGGGGGCCAATCACAGGGCAAAATAGGCCTGTCATTTGTCATTTTCCACAATTGAAGGGGTTACCACTCTCGTTCTTTTTCATTCTTTCTCTCTCTCTCTCTCGCTCTCACTCTCACACACACACACACACACACACACGTATATGCACACGCGCACACACACACACACACACGCACGCGCGCGCGCACACACACACACACACACGCACGCGCGCGCACGCACACACACACACACACACATTTTAACTTTTCATCCATAACTTCCATTTCCTGCGCAGGTAAAAGTCTCTCTCTCGTTCGCCCCCTCTCGCCCCCCCCCCCTCTCTCTGTCTCCCTCTCCCTCTCACACACACACACACTTTACCTTCTCTTCCATACCTTCCTTTACCTTACTTTACAGAGCATATTTTGCAGTGTTATTTTCAACACTAGGACAGTCAAATTCAGCCCTCCTCCAGGTGCTTCCACTCAGCGACAGTTGAATTAACACTGCATTTCCTGGGCAGGTACAAGTTGATGCTGCAAAAGATTTTTTTCTCTCTTCCTCTCTCTCTCTCTCTCTCTCTCTCTCTCTCTCTCTCTCTCTCTCTCTCTTCCCCTCTCTCTCTCTCTCTCTCTCTCTCTCTCTCTCTCTCTCTCTCTCTCTCTCTCTCTCTCATGTTTGGACCACTCAGCGTCTATTCAGTGACTTAGACGTAACAGAGCTTCCAAGCAGGCCCAAATTTGTTCTAATGACTTAACGAGGCAAAATCTCATGCTTTCCCCTCATTCTTTTTCGCTCTGATCTCTCACTCTATCTCTCTCTCTCCCACTCCCACTTACCCTCTCTGTACCCATTATCCAACATAATGACAGATAACAGGGCTATTCATGAAATGGCCGCATCTTCTAAATTCAGCTGTGCTCTGTGACCATGTGAGCTGTAGAGTGAACAGTAGAGACCGTATACCTGTGCTGAAAAAAGAGGGTTTTTTGGTGTGTGTGTGTGTGTGTGTGTGTGTGTGTGTGTGTGTGTGTGTGTGTGTGTGTGTGTGTGTGTGTGTGTGTGTGTGTGTGTGTGTGTGTGTGTGTGTGTGTGTGTGTGTGTGTGTGTGTGTGTGTGTGTGTGTGTGTTTTAGCAGAATATGCTTGTCCAAGTTTGGTTGTTACATTTGAACCAAGTCCTTTTTTGCTAAACTTCAACCCCACCTCTTTCTGCAACTCCTTAATGCGTGCCGTACCTCCAGTGGCACACTGTAATAGTCATTGAAAAGTTAACAACTATGACATAACGCAGGGCCTTTAGTAATGCACTACAACTTGATCATTGCCATTCTGGTATCAGCACATTTAAAATGCCTGGTCTTACACTATACTTTCTCATAGCAACATAGAGCCATTGTTCCAGTGTGTGTGCGTATGTGCGCGCGCGTGTGTGTGTGTGTGTGTGTGTGTGTGTGTGTGTGTGTGCGTGCGTGCGTGCGTGCGTGTATGTGTGTGTGTGTGTGTGTGTGTGTGTGTGTGTGTGTGTGCGTGTGTGTGTGTGTGTGTGTGTGTGTTTGTGTGCGTGCGTGTGTGCCTGCCTGCCTGCCTGCCTGCCTGCGTGCGTGCGTGTGCGTGCGTGTGTGCGTGCGTGCGTGCGTGCGTGCGTGCGTGTGTGTGTGTGTGGGCCTGAGGTAAGGTCCCATCACCTCAGCAGGAGCTAAAATCAGTCTCAA
>NC_085873.1:42736347-42738847 GCF_034702125.1 Engraulis encrasicolus | reverse complement strand
ATAAAAACGATTGGGTCTATTGGGAATGAAGATTCCCCAAAATGACTGCATAATGTGCGGTGATGTGCTATCCCATAGCGCAAAAATATGTGTAGGGGGTGCCCGAACCACATTAAAATGTACAGTACAAGGGTGTGCGCAGGGGAAAAAAAGTTTGGGAACCACTGCATTAAATCAATTCACAACTTACTTGAAAGTACATAGCGTGCAGTTACTTTCCCTTGGCAAAACACTCTTATGTAACTCAGCAGCACTTTCAAGGCAAATAACTATGTTGAATGGGAGCGAAAGCAGTCAAATAGAACACCCCCTATAAAGCAAAGAGGGAGAAAAAGAAAGAGAGAGAGAGAGAGAGAGAGAGAGAGGTACAGAAAGTGAGAGAAAAAGAGAGACAGAAGGAGGAAGCAAGAGAGAGAGAGAGAGAGAGAGAATAGCTAATATAGTGGCCGACCATCCATGACTGCATTTTTCGAAGCAAACTGCGCTACCCCGACACCACCACCACCACCACCACCACCAAGCAAAACCTCCCTACCCCAACCCCACACCACCACCACCACCAGCAAGCAAAACCTCCCTACCCCAACTTGACACCACCACCACCACCACCAAGAAAACCCCATGCTACCCCAACCCGACACCACCACCACCACCAGCAAGCAAAACCCCCCTGCCTACCCCAACCCGACACCATCACCACACTCCAGTCATGGGCGACCACCAAGCAAGCCTCGCTACCCCAACCCCATACCACCACCACCACCACAAAGCAAACCCCCCTACCACAACACGACACCACCACCACCACCACCACCAAGAAAACCCCGCTACCCTAACCCCCACACCACCACTCCCACCACCAAGAAAACCCCCCTACGCTAACCCGAGAGCACCACCACCACCACCACCACCAGAAAACAAATACCCCTACCCCAACTTCACACCACCACCACAACCACCACCACCAAGCAAACCTCCTACCCCAAACCCGACACCATCACCACGCTCCAGTCATGGGCGACCACCAAGCAAGCCTCGCTACCCCAACTTGACACCAGCAACAATGTCACCACAAGCACTCCCTGCTACCCCAACCAGACACCACCACCGGCACCACCACCAAGCAAACCCCGCTACCCCAACCAGACACCACCAACACCACGCTCCAGTCATGGGCGACCACCCAAGGGCCCCTGGTAATGGAGACAGTCGGAGGAGAGAGAGCACCAGGAGCACGTGACAGAGGAAGAAGGGTGCCACCCAGTAAATTTCACAGTGCTATTTTAACACTTACAGAGCAGGATCAGTCGTTATATATGATGTCAATATATACTTTTTTAAATTATTCGGCGTGTCAACATTACTGAATCAAATACACTATAAAATATTGCAAGCAAGTTGCAAAGTAAGTTGCCCTGCTGCCTTAAGCTTGTAAGTTAACTCAACTCGAGACTTAACTCAAATCGAGGCTTTCTGAAGTTTAATTAGCTTATATACATTTGTACTTACTTACAAACTTGTTTTTTACATTTCACTGGCTGACATGCTTTACAGTAGGAGTGTTAAATTCAACTCACTGAGAGTTGATTCAACACTGCAAGAATGACTGTGCAAGAGCAGTTGTCCGTGAACGGCGCTCCTCCTTCCTAGTGTATCTCCTCTACTTCATCAGGGGGTTGCTCGTAGGGCTGGGAATCGATCCAAATTTCCTGGATCGATTCGATTCCAATCCAGAAGGTCACGATCCGATTCGATCCACGATCCGAGTCAATTCGAATTGATATCGATCTTCTGTATTGCTGGGTTGTCACTTTAACCCATTTATGTCTAGAATTCTAAGACCGGCTATATAAACCAAAATATCTCAGTATTTCATGCCCACACAAACATGTCATACCTTGGTATGAAAGAAGCAAGCCGGAAACTTGGTATGAGAGAGAAAGGTGGGAAAAGACTGGCACTATTTACTTGAACAGGCCGTGTGTATTTGTGCATGTAGCCTACATGAATGTGAAAGAGAGCTACAGGATGTGGTTGAGAAAATAGCGCCTATAATCATCGGCAAAAGATCGATCCACAAAGTTGTGAATCGATATCACAATTTTCAATCGTGAATCGATATTGGATCGCAGATCGATCTTTTGAACCCAGCCCTAGTTGCTCGTGTGGAAGACCCCAGCTCCTCAGGTTACTGGCTGGGGAGGAGACTGGAGAGGAGGTCAGGGAGGCTGGGGTTGGGGGATGGGGGATGGGGAGTCTGGGTAACGGGGGTCTCCGTTTAGACGGCCGAGCGTTGCGTGACGACAGCGACAAAAGTGGCAAGGGACAGGGAACAGGGACAGGTGGGCCTGCTCAGGTGTGGAGACGATGCATACAGAACAGGTGCAGGTGGAGGAGAATGACATGAGTGTATACAACCGTATCTCACTCATTTAGTGAAGTATTCACGAAAAATTAGATTAATTTTCGTGGTGCATTCACGTTATTGCCCGCCATTCGT
>NC_085873.1:42713847-42731347 GCF_034702125.1 Engraulis encrasicolus | reverse complement strand
AATAAAGGCAAAAAAGCCCAAAAAAAAATATATATATATTTTTAAAGTGTGATACTGAAACATGACATAGCCACATAATGCACGTCGTACCACCAGTGGCATGCTTTAATAGTCATTGAAAGGTTAATTACCATAGTATTACTCTACTACGACATAACAGAGGGCCTTTAATAATGCACTATGACTTGGTCATTGTCATTCTGGTAACAGCAAATAATAAAAAAAAGTAATTTATAACACTGTGTGTTAACGGGTCAAATCATGGCACACTGGGAGGAACACAAAGTCTCAAGGAGGCACATTGAGATGCAGACAGTAGATGCAATGATGAAATGGAATGCAACACATCTCCAAGAAAAGTTGTGCGAGCGAATATGGAAAGAAAAAAGGTCAAGAGAAAACAGTTGAAGAGAGAGAGAGAGAGAGAGAGAGAGAGAGAGAGAGAGAGAGAGAGAGAGAGAGAGAGAGAGAGAGAGAGAGAGAGAGAGCGTGAGAAAGAGAAAGAGAAAGAGAAAGAGAAAGAGATAGCAGGATTGGGCAGAGGTTAGTCTGAATGAGTATTCAATAATACAGTGAGTAGAGAAGATAAACCACACTGAGTCATGGAGGAAAAAAAACATCGCTCCTTTGAGGCCATATCTCCCCTATTGCTGTATGTTTGAATGGCTGTAGAGCTCTAAACGTCGCGTCATATCCTCCACATTGACGGGACCTCAGGAAGTTTTTTAGCAAAAAAATTAGCATGTACTCCAATGGCGTAATTAAAATGATATTTTTTATCCCATTTGAATTGTGTCACAGGCTTCACATATGTTGTTTCTGTGCTAAGAGCTCTATCCCAGACTGTATGATGGACTCCATCCATAGTGTTAGCATGGAGAAGTAGGGTGGAGTAAGGTAGCATGACCTGTCACTGTATGTTTGGACAGTCATTTCCGTCTTGCTTCGAGTTAGCCAGTCATACAAATAGATCGTTGGGCATTGTCTCTGTGTTTACGATCAGGGATAAGATTGATAGTTGCTATGATAGTTGCGATGATAGTTGCGATGTTAAAAACGTGAGTCGTGTAGTTTGAGCTTGGCTTTAGAGTAGGGGTACGGTGCTACGTATAGTCTGGGCAGGGATGTGTGTTGTGTTGCGTACTACATAGGCATGGAGAGGTACTGGTAAGGTAGGCTAGCTTAGAGTAGAGGTAGGGTGACACTGGGCGCCAGGTGCCTGTAGCCGGGTAAGGGAAGCTGGTCTGCAGAGTTTAATACAGGGGAGCTTACACAGCAGCGGAGACGGTAAGCAGAGCTCCATCAGGTGGAACTGCATGGCAAGCCCAAGCAAGGGAGACAGCTGTGATACAGGCAGGCAACAGCTACGCATGTGTGTGTACACGTGTGTGTGTGTGTGTGTGTGTGTGTGTGTGTGTGTGTGTGTGTGTGTGTGTGTGTGTGTGTGTGTGTACACGTGTGTGTGTGTACACGTGTGTGTGTGTGTGTGTGTGTGTGTGTGTGTGTGTGCGTGCGTGCACGTGTGTGTGTGTGTCTTCTGTACTCTTCCTGTTTGGACAAATTGGCCTTATTAATACCCAGAGAGACCAATGAAAACTGCACAGGGAATAAAGAGGAATTCATTACAAGGTGGAAAAGATAGAGAGAGAGAGAGAGAGAGAGAGAGAGAGAGAGAGAGAGAGAGAGAGAGAGAGAGAGAGAGACAGAGAGTCAAACAGACGGGGAGGCAGAGAAAAGGACAAAGTCAGAGACGGAAAAAAAGAGAGAGACGAAAAAATATCAAGATCCACAGAGCTCACCAGACACTTTGACTGGTAGAGTGTATGCACTTTGGCTGGGCCCAGTACAAAATCATCTGAAATACCGCCCTCCCAATACACACAATGTAATGAGAAACCCAATTCTGGGACCTCCTCTCTCCCTGGACCCGGGACAAGGGACCCATTTGTTTCCCCCCCCTGTCTGCTTCCCTGAGTATACTTAGAATCAAAGAAAAGGGGGGCGCACCTTGCATCCATTTTTTTTCTTTACTTTGTGCACAAAAATAAAGAAAAAAAAATGCATGCAAAGTGCGCCCCCCTTTTCTTTGATGACAAGTAAGATGTAACATCTACTAGCCAAATTGGCTAGTGATGAAAAAAATTAATTTATAGCCCTGCTAACATGAAAAGTCAAATGGCACACCGTCACCAACATGAAAAGTCAAATGGCACACTGTCACAAACATGAAAAGTCAAATGGCACACTGTCACAAACATGAAAAGTCAAATGGCACACTGTCACAAACATGAAAAGTCAAATGTCAATAAGGCTCCAATTATCCTGTGTCTATCATGATACAGTAACAGTAAGCTTCCTCTGTCCTGTGACGTTTGGGGTCAGCTGGGGCCAAGCCCAGTACTGCAGCACCGGTCACACTATGTCCTGCAGGTCACACCGTGTTCTTCTCTTCATCACGCACACACGCTAGCTAGCTGGGCTTACACCTAATGTTGTCCTGACTTTGTCATCGTGACCCAGAGATGTAAACTCAGACACTTACCCTGCAGTACCATCACAAGCAATTGTCGAACAAGATTTCCTTGTCGTGACTGACATTCTAAGATAGCATTTTGCCAGTTCGAAGAGTCGCTGATGGCAAATCGTAGATATCAAACACTGTTTGATATTTACGACTCAAAATAGATCGTCAGGCATTGTTTACAATCAGATACAGTAAGAGTGATAGCTGCTATTCTCCTTATGTGTGCAGCCGCGCAACCCGACGTTAAAAACGGACACAAAATCGTGAGTCGTGTAGTTTTAGCCTAGATTTAGAGTAGCGGTAGGGTGCTATAGTCTGGGCAGGGATGTGTGTTCTTTGTGTTCCCTGACAACATGAAAAGTCAAATGGCAATACGGCTCCAATTATCCTGTGCCTATCATGATACAGTGCACTGTACTGATTGAGTACAGTAAGCTTCCTCTGTCCTGTCCTGTGACGTTTGAAGTCAGCTGGGGCCAAGCCCAGTACTGCAGCACCTGGTCACATTATGTCCTGCAGGTCACACCGTGTTCTATTCTTCATCACGCACACACGCTAGCTAGCGAGCAGTGTTGCCAGATGTGTCTGATCAAATCCCGCCCAAAAGGTTCTCAAAAACCGCCAAAATGCGCTAAATTCCGCCCAATTTCAACAAATTGTATTGATTTCTATGGGCACAAAACTGCTGAAAAAAAAATGGCCAATGTTTCCCATTTTTACCCGCAGACGGCCATCCCAAGCAGCCCAATTGGGCGGGTAACCGCCCAATCTGGCAACACTGCTGGCGAGGCCTACACGTAATGTTGTCCTGACATTGTCATCGTGACCCAGAGATGTAAACTCAGACACTTGATACCATTATGCACACACTCTTTTTCACACACTCAATTACCGTACACACCTGCTGTCAGGCATGTGTGCACACACGCACACGCATGCATGCACTCACACACACGCACACACACCACACACACACACACACAACACCTACAAACACAACCACCCACACACACACAGAGCTGGTAATAGGCCGACTCAGTCTTACCTCTTAGAGAAGGCAAAACAATAGAATAGAACTTGTTTAGGTCTCACAGCCAATTGAGAGACACAGCACGAGAAAGAAAGACACAATTATAGAGTCACAACCAGAGTTGAAAAAGAAAGGGAGAGACAGAGAGAAACAGATAGAGAGAGAAAGAAAGAGAGAGAAGGATGGAGGGAGGGGGAGAGAGAGAGGGAGGGAGGGTAGAGCGGCAGAAAGAGAGAAAGAAAGAGAAAGAGGGAGGAAGGGAGGGGGAGAGCGACAGAAAGAGAGGGGACGGGGCAGAGAAAGAGTCAGAGAGAGTCCTTCAATTATTCACGAAACTTATTGGCCATAGTTTGTGTTCTTAACGCGCACAATACAGACTCAAACATTGTGCACACACACACACTGCCACTCCCACGTACACACACGCCCGTGCACACACACATCCACTCCCCCACCACACACACACAAACACGGACAATGCAATCCTTGCAAAACAAGCACTGCATGCTCAGGGAAAAAGGAGTAACTCGATTCAAGCCAAACACCCAAATGTGAATGCCGCAGCATCAGCAGTATTGATAGGTACTGTACGACAGTGGTTCTTAAACTTTTTCCATCATTCCCCCCTTCAGATGTTCTGAATGCTTCCGAGCCCCCCTCCTCAAGCAACAGAAGGCTACTTGCACTGACTGATTTTGTGACCGCTGCGAGATTAAACAAAGCAGGACCGCAGTCTAATACAGATGTGTTTTCATATCCTATGCTATTCAAATTCATGACAACTAATAATAATATAATGTTGGTGAGGGTTAAACTTATTGACTTATTGGCGAGACAGGAAATCATTTCCTTGGGGGGAAAAAACCCTAAATCAGATGTCACACGCCCCCCCTGAGATGCCAACGCCCCCCCCCCCCCCCCCCCCCCCCCCCCCCCCCCCCCCCCCCCCCCCCCCCCCCCCCCCCCCCCCCCCCCCAGGGGGGCTTACACCCCACTTTAAGAACCACTGCTGTACGCAATACGCATGTGTGCACCATCCATCCCATTCTTCTCCCACCCAGCCACCTCCCTCTCTCTATCTCTGCACTGGCTGTCCAGGTCTATAACACAAAGTAGAGAAGATAACAAAAGGGTGGGAATAAAAAGAACCGTCAACTTAAAGGTGCACTGTTTAATATTTTAGTGGTTTATGTCTAGAAAAGGACATTTTGGCTGCAGCACTTACTGCACTTTGGTCATACTAGCAAATATTAGTTTATTATTCAGGTAACATTCATCAAAAGGCCACATTTGGCAACATGCAGCACAGTTCCAATGTGCAGCGATAGTTGTCATACCTTCTCTGGCCACCATCCTATACAGTGCACCTAGTGTATGTAGTAGTAGAGAAGATAGAAAAAACAGTGAGTAAAAAGAACTATCAACTATCAAGTGGAGAGACTGGCATTTTCATAACAAATCTCGTGAACACAAAGCACCAATCGCAAGCTTCCGGATGCAGACCGACGTACAGGTAAGATAGATACGTGTGTGTATTACACTCCCGCACATCGGACAGTGTGTGGTTAAGTGCACGTGTTTGCGTGTGTGCACAGTGCACATATACTCATAATGACTTATTGTGCCATGTACACCACCCCTATCCCTCCCCCTCGCCCTCGCCTTTAATCTCCAGTGCCCTGGCAACAACAACTCCGTTACCATAGCAACAGAGCAGCGGCCGGGTAGTAAGCAAGTAAGCAAGCAAGCAAGCTGGCCAGGCGGCCCACTGGGCACCTGTTGCTGCCATTAACATAATGGAAGATGGGAGTGCGGGTAGGGGTGGGGGTGGTGGATAAGAATAAGGGTTTGGGAGTTGTATGGGTTGGGGAGGGGGGGTGTATGTATCCCATAGTCCCCGAAGGCCATCTGTACATCCTGTAGGCTAGTTGAGTCTCTGTCAGCCTCTCTCTCTCACACACAAAGTATGGTTCACAGAGAGAGAGAGAGAAAGAGAGAGAGAGAGAGAGAGAGAGAGAGAGAGAGAGAGAGTGTGCGTGTGTGCATACATATACAAGTGTACAATGTGCAGGGGGGGCATTCGGTAACTGGAAGCCATAACTCAGCAGCTAGGGCAGTCAGGAACAAGGGCAGTGTCTTCTCTCTCATCTGGGCCTAAACATATTGGTCCATCTCCACACAGAGAGCTGAAAGGGACTAGACATATTGGTTCATCTCCACACAGAGAGCTCGAAGGGAGGGGATAAGAGTAAATACAGTGGGAAGCTCAGGATGAGAATGAAAAGTACCTCCTGCACCACCAGCGTTGCCAGATTGGGCGGTTTCCCACCCAATTAGGCTGCTTAGATGGTTGTCTGCGAGTTTTTAAAAAAAGGGTAAAAATGGCATTTGGTCGGGTTTCTCTGCCATAGAAATCAATTGAACTTAGTTCAAGTTGGGCGGGATTCAGTGCTTCCAGCCAGGGCATTTTCTGGCCGGAAATCATCAGTCTCATCTGGCAACCCTGTTCATCACCCTCTCTCACATGCCTCACACGCCCTGCCATATGAAGGAAGCCAGGGTACACTGGAATAGGGTAAACATTTAATACTAGCAACTCACATAAAATGGGATTAATCCCTTTGCAAAGAGCCAATGTTATAACTTTACTGTCACCACAATTGTAATAGAGTTCTTCAGTAACGCGGAAGCATGTAGTAGATTGTAGTCTTTCATGTTAGCATTTAAGGACTTCCTGGTTCGTATCGGCTTCCGGCCTCCATTGGGAATGAATAGGGGTAAATTTCAAATAAGCTCCGAGTGCAAGCACGCGCTTAGCGAACCCCCGCAAACTGTCGAGGGTGTTAAAAATAGGCTGTAGGTATGACATGGTTGATCATTTTGTGTCAAACTTCGACATAAATACGATGTTGCGTCCATATGCTAAACCCGGAAGCTTTTGGCGACTACAGAAGCGGCGCCTGTATCTAACGGCATGTACGTGCTGAGGGTTGTATCCATGGCAACCAAAGGAAAGTATGTAGTTCGGAAGTTTTAATGATCAGAAAGGGGTTAGCAATATTGAATTATAATCGTCATGATTTAACATGTGAATACACCAACATGATGATACGATCCGTTCCACTAATGAGAAAGGGATGCGGGGAAACGCTAATGTTCGTTGTTGCCGTGCAACTTATATTTTTGCCAAACCTGAATCTCTATGGCGTTTTGCAATGTAAAAAATCGCCATCGAACCGGAAGTCCAAATGCCGCATACAAGTTGACGTCAACGCTGAAGAGCTCTATGACCATTTGCCAAATTATTAGGCCTACTAATAAAAGTACTCTACTCTACTCTCTGCAATGTCATAGCAAGGTTTTTATGATGTAGTTGAGTATTTTCAGCAAAGACGGAATAGGCCCGGCGGTGGAGCCATCTGCAGTAAGAGACATTTTTTCCTTTTGATCGTCCATGAAATGAGAAGGCCCAAACAATGGGCTCCTTGTTGAACTCAAGTTCTCAAAGAGCGCAGACCTCTATCAAAACAGACTTAGTAAGAGGTAGTGGTGTTATTTCAAATATCTTGCACATATTATATTTGTCAAGTAGTATGTTCTAGAACAGCACCATGTTATGATCAACTGTTCATGTTCTAAAAAAACAAAACAAAAAATCTTGAAGTAGTGGTGGAAATCAATACCAATGCCCAAGTATCTTGCCGATTCAACAATACAACCTTTTTGATATATGCAGTATCTCATTATGTTAGCAATTTATGAGTGTTTGCTTCGAATCTCTCTCTCTCTCTCTATCTCTCTCTCTCTCTCTCTCTCTCTCTCTCTCTCTCTCTCTCCCCCTCCCCCCTCTCTTTCTGTGTCTGTCTGTATGCCTGCCTGCCTGCCTGTCTGTCTGTATCTCTCTCTCTCTCTTTGCTTCCTTTAGCCAGGGCCGCTGCTAAGGTTTTGGATTGTGCTAAGGCCGCCCCCTCATAATTCAATAATAAAAATAATAATCTACTAACTAATAAATATATGTTTTGTAATGTAATTCAACATTTCTTCATGACATTTTTTAGTCAATCTCAATTCAAGAGGCTCCAATTTTTGGGGCAAAGTGGTTGTCTAGCGGTCTCTCTCCGCTGAGACACCACGGCAGGCCAAAGAGAGTCGTCCTCCTCCGGTTACGTGATTCTTCAAGTTTGCTCCTCTCTTGTCATTTAGCGGGCCACACGATCGGAAGCTCCGAGCCGCGCGCTGAAACCAAATATTTTCAACCTCGCCGGCTCACGTTGAGCCGCGCCGTGCCGCAGCCGCTGAGGTCACTGACTTGGCGTGAGGAGAAGGGGAAAGGCTTCGGCGAAGGAGGCCACTGAAGACCAAGCCGAGCAGCAGACATACACGGTCCAAGATTCCATACTCCAGTGATTCCCAAACTGGGGGGCTCGGGACCCCTATGGGTCGAGGATGTACTGAAGTAGCCTGGTCCTGACCATCCCATAATACTACCATTTCATTTCGTATTTATGGTCTGGCATTTGTTTGCTCTGAAGCGATTGTAGGAAGCAGGAAGTTTGCACTCAGTTATGGTTTGAAATTATTGGACACCTCTCACCCAATCGCTGGCAGTTACTCAACAACAACATAGCGCAGACCAATGGCTCTGGCGCAGATGTGTACGTCATTGTCACGAGCGTCCTTCCCCCTTTGGCCCCCCACGTGGGGGGCGTATTCGCTTATTTGCTGTTCTGGGGGGGGCGTTGCGATCAAAATTCTACTGCTCCAGGCACTCCACAGAGAAGCACGGCCAGACTACAGTAGTGGAGCCAATCCTTTGGCGGAAGTACGTAGGATGGCTCGCGAGGCTAGTACTGAAGTGGGTTCGCGGACAAAAGGGACATTGCATAAAAACGGGAAATCCACGGGGTAACTTAACAGGTAACAGCTAATAGACGTTTTACCTGCACATTCTATGTATATGTTGTGTGTCTGCCTATTGGGCCCTGAGCCTGTAATAAAGTTTATATATATACTGTCCTGTGGATTTCTAGCAATATTAGCTGACAAACTATTAATGGAAAATTGGCAAGGCAATTTTCCAATATTAGTTTGTCTGCGAATATTGCTAGAAATCCATTGCTAGGCTAATACTATGGTGGGTGGGAAATATTCTTAAGTCAAAAAGGGGGGCCCCGATGAAAAAACTTTGGGAACCACCAAGCAAGAATAAAATACACAAGATACTACAGAGGGCATTCCACAGATCAGTGCAATAAAAAGGCAAGATAAAAGAATAGGGAATTAATATAAACGATAGGGCTTTAGATTTTGCTGTATGGCTCAAACCTTACAACCGTTTCAGGTTCTAGTACACAGTAAATTCTGCAGTGTTCATTTAACACTTAGAGAGTTAATTTAACATCATTTGGACTTAAATGAACTCTTTAAGTGTTGAATTAACACCACAACATTTACTGTGTAGTTGCACCCACTAATACCGCATTTCATCTAGCCACTAAATAGCCAGCCACTAAATAGCATGGCCATGACTGTTGAAACAAGGGTGGTAAAGAAGGCACATATTATATGTGAGGACCTCTTACACCCCTTACAGCAAGCATATGAGTTGTTGGCCTCAGGTAGGGGGTTAAGGATGCCTTAATTTCAGACGAACAGAGCCCACAGATCATTCATACTGTACCTACTAGTATACGGTATCCATGTTAAATAAGACAGATGTAAGACTGAATAGCACATTGCACTTTGGTACTGAATAACTGCACTTTACGATATTTGTCAACCTGTCTTCTTGTCCTAGAGGGAGGGTGGGTGTTGTGTTTGTCTTTTGTGTTTTTGTCTATTGTAATGTCTTTGTAATTGTATCAGATGCACTGAAATGGCACAGAACAATTTTCCGAAAAGACAAATAAACAATTTATCTATCTATCTATTTTGGCTCATGGTACTGTACAGAGGCCATTTTCTTTACACCACCATGCAAAATAATGCTCGGCTATCTCTCCCAACCCATGTCCAGGGGCCGGCGCAGCAAATTGTGGGCCCTCTGTACAATCACAGCTCCAATGAACCCCACCCAGCCATACAGTATCTACATAAATTGGATTGTGTGTGGGTCCCCTTTATACATGCAGCCCGGGTGACTCAGACAGTCACACTTCACCCCCCTGTGCTACGACACCCCTGCCGATGGACCGTGTCATAATAACCTATGACTCAGCAAAGAAAAAAAATCTCTGCGGAAAAAAACAACAACAAATCAGTCTGCTTCTCCCCTTCCCTCTACCTCTAGCTCTAGCTAGGGCTGGGCGATATGAAAAAAATATATATCACAATATGGATTACTTTATATCACAATAACGATGTAGATCACGATATACCACAATTACATACATTTTCAGTTATTCTCTTTGTTTTTTCATGTTGCCAAACAACCTTTCTTTAAAATGGATCTTTTTATTGTTATTTTTTCAGTTACATGAACTTATTGTGTGTATTGTGACAACCTGAAATGTAATTAAATGATATTCCATTGTATAGAACTGATAAAATTACTATCACGATATAAACGATATAGGAGAAAGGTCACGATATACACTTTTATATCACGATAACGATATATATCGTCATACTGCCCAGCCCTGCTCTACCTCTCCTCTCCTCTCATTTTCCTTGTTTGCAATCTCCAGTTACAGACGGCTGGGCCTCAGGGCTGCACCAATTGGCAGTGTTGCCAGATTGGGCTGGTTCCCGCCCAATTGGGCTGCTTAGGATGGCCGTGTGCGGGTAAACATGGCATTTATCAGAAAAACCCGCCCACTTTTTGCCATAGAAATCAATAGAATTGGGCGGGATTTTGTGCTTCTAGGCGGGTTTTGAACATTTTCTGGGCTGGAAATCATCAGCCTCATCTGGCAACCCTGCCAATTGGACCCAGCAGCACGGCTGGACTGGCCACCTGGTATAGCGGGGCATTTTCTGGTGGGTACCACATGGACCCCTATTTTCAGAAATGTAATGAATTCATTTTTTTTGTTCACATTTCTGAAAATAGGGGCCCACGACGAATGTGCGGGCCCACCGGTGAGTCAGTTTTGCGCCGCTAATTATGAGGGGCCCCTTTAAGCCAAAAGTGCCCGGGCCCAATTTATTTCCCAGTCCAGTCCAGCCCTGCCCAGCAGAAGCCACCACCCCGGAACAGAGCAGTACAGGGACCCTGTGGCAGCTCTCTCACCCAAAGAGAGTGGCACGGCTTGGGCACGGACCGCTGAGTGCGGTCCCTTGTGCGTGCTCTGCCAACACATCGCGCCCTCCCCTGTGGGGGAGCTCTCACACACACACACACACACACACACACACACACACACACACACACACACACACACACACACACACACACACACACACACACACACACACACACACACACACACACACACACACACATACTGATGAGGTGACATTACATAACAGGCAGCTCAGGTTATCCATGATGCAAGACTTTCATTCAACAATACGTACATACTGAATTCTAATAAACAACCAAACAATCGACTATATTTCTAAAGGCAAATCATCCATTTTATAAAGCGCTTTGGACAGGAGCGCTCTGTCATGCCACATCTTTGATGCTAAAAGTTAAGCCAGCGGTTCCCAAACTTTTTCAGCAGGGACCCCCTTTTGGATTTAAAGTGGTGGTTCGCTATTTTATACATTAAGCCCTGTTTGTGTGACTTTTGGGGTGAAGTAGAGATGTTCTCATCACAATTTTGACATTTGGTGCTGAACGGAGCATTTGGGTATCCAAGACTGCAGCCCCCCCCACCTTTACATTGACTCCAATGGAGGAATCGATCATAAAATGGCATTAAACTTTCGTTCGAAAAGACATGGAACTCACCGTGTGGTCAGTGGTAGACAGCGATAAATTGACCCGAAAATTGCAGCGAAATATGCCTTCTAACTGTTGTTTAGCATTTGGCGGACCTATTTTTCCCCAGACGCCGTTGAATAGCAGTAGACATCCAGCCAGTAGGTAGCGATAGTGTGTTGTTTGTGTAGACATCAAGAAGCGAGGTAGAACGGCTGTCTTTGAGCAGGGCTGGCTACAAACACTACAGCTTGCATACAAACCATAGATAGTAACGTAAACAAACACACCCCCATTTCTGGTCGCGCGGAGTAATACTAGTCAAACCAATACAATCAATGAAGATGGACAATAATGATAATAATCTTCTCTGGAAGCGTATTTGTGTGTATATGTGGAATTCCCGTTTTTATGAAATGTCCCTTTTGTCCGTGACTCCCCTTCAGGACCTCCGCGAGCTGATTGCAAGGGCCCACAATTTGCTGCTACGCCCCTGGTACCCCGCACCCACTCCCTATCCTAGTATTAATAATAATAATAATAATAATACATTTTATTTTTGAGCGCCTTTCAAGATACCCAAGGACACTTTACAATCAAAACAAATACATAACAGTAGGGAAAGTAAAACAAAGCTTCAGTGAATTAACAATAGGAGAGTAATTAAAATGCAAAAATAAAATAGAAATAAAAGTACAATAAAGATAAATGTTTTCAAGTAAGAAAAGAAGTAGAATGCATTTGAAAATAAAATAAAATGAGGGGGAAAAAAAAATAATATGTAAAATTAAAAATAAACTGATGATTAAAATAAAAATAAAGTGGAAGTATTGCCCTCCCCTCCCCTCCTTCCCTTGCCCATCCAAGTTGGCATCTCCGGTTTCAGGGGCCGCTGTGGCTTTGTGGCAGCGCGGCATACCTGATACCAGGGTGCCTGGTTGCACAGCAGAGCAGGGCCTCCTGGGACAGACCTCAACCCTCGCCACTCCCCACTCCACCATCCTCCTCCACAGCCCACCCAGTGTTGCCAGATTGAGCTGTTTCCCGCCCAATTGGGCTACAAAGCATGGCCATCTGCGGGTACATTTTCCTATAAGTTTATGGTCATAGAAATCAATAGAATTTAGCTCGAATTGAGTGTGATTTAATGCTTCCAAGTGGGTCTTGAGCATTTTGTGGGGGGCTGGAAATAATCCCACACATCTGGCAACCCTGACCACACCCCACTCTCCACACCCATCCAATTACACACATTATTCAAAATGTTCAAAATCCATCCGAAAATATTAACTCTCACTGTTCTCAAGTCAGATATTTATATGCGATTAAAATATGATTAATTTTGATTAGGAATGCAAACGATTAATCGATTAATCGAAAAATTTCAGATTTAGTAGGTTTTTTTCCGAGAAACATTGAGATTTCGGGGGGAAAATGCCGCTTATTAATTAATCGTAAGTCGATCGATAAGGCGATCAACTAATGATTAATGAATTAATCGATAATTTGCATCCCTAATTTTGATTAATTAATTTCAAAGCCTCTAGTTAATGTGATTACTGTTTTTTTTATTTGAGTCCCATCCCTGACTCTTCCATAACATGTTTGTTAACAGTATGTTAATTGGACAGTGTGTCATAACTCAGCGGGGCACTATGGGGATGGATGTTTTGGTGAATCGTCATCACATAGGGTGCATCCCAATATGTGACCTTGCCTCCTCCACTTGCCTCCTCCACTTGCTTCTCGTCATGATGACATCACTGACAACAGCATTATATTTCAATATCTTGCAAAAGCTCAATTGTAAAGTCTTTTTCTCATTTGCAATTGGGATGGTGAATGAAAAACAGTCCCTCAAAAGTTGTTGTGGCGAGGCTGACAGCTGGGAAACTTTATCGTTTTCTCCACGGAGGAGGGGCCAGGAGGAGGGACGAGGAGACAAGCACAAGTGGAGGAGGCAAGGACACATATTGGGATGCACCCCTGGAGGCCGGAGGGGGGGTTGAGGAGGGACAGGCAGGGGAAAAGCACTGACTTCCTGTAAAAAGGCCACAACATCTTGTGTTTACGTATCTCGCCTGAGGTGAACACAGCAATCCACGGGAGGCAATACACACAGACAGAGACAGAGACAGACATACCGTACACACACACACGCATGCAGCCAAGCAGACAGGCAGGCAGACAAACAAACACGCACGCACGCACGCACACACACACACACACACACCTCCTGTCCTGTGGCCTATTCTATCGATCTCCTCACTGTTGTTGTGCGTGTCCTCTTCTCTAATGGCAGATGACTCATGATCTCTCCCTGGATAGATGAGGAGATGTTGAATGAGGAGCAGTGTTGTCAGATATGTCTGATCAAGTCCCGGCCAAAAGGTTCTAAAAAAACGCCAAAATGTGCTAAATTCCGCCCAGGGGTGCTGATAAAAATTTTGGGCCCCATGAAAGATTCAAATTTTGGGCCCCCAAAATGACAAATTATGTTATCAGCATCCTTCCAGGGCCCAGTCAGAGCTGTTGGGCCCTTAGAATCTGTAACACCTTACCACCCCCCACCCCTCGCGGCACCCATGATTCCGCCCAATTTCAACAAATTACATTGATTTCTATGTGCATAAAACTGCAGGGGGAAAAAAGCCAAATGGCCAAATGTTTTCCATTTTTTATCCACAGATGGCCATCCCAAGCAGTCTAATTGGGCGGGTAACCGCCCAATCTTTCAACACTGATGATGAGGGATGCAGTGTAGTTGACACGCCATGTCTTGTCATCTGTTCATTGAATTAGCACGTTTGACTGTGTGGTTGTGGAGGTCATTTTCGCCTGTCACTGTCCTCCTCTCTGAACAACATGTGGCCATGTCCAATAAAAAGTATTTTGGTGGGCGTTTTGGCCTATATTATTATAGAAGAGTGTGAGAGTAGACAGGAAATGAGTGGGAGAGAGAGATGGGGCAGGGTTGGGAAATCACCCCGGCCGGACTGGAACCCGGGTCCCCGTGGGCAATGTAAGCCCAAATGTGGGGGGCTTAGCACACAGCGCCACAGCGCCCCCCTTACCAATGAAAAGTAAGTAGTGTTTGCTTTACACATGCCTAAAACTTCTGCCTGCCCTTACCCTCTGATAACGAGACATTATTACCAGCCACCGCCAAGTTTTACCAGTATTTGGCCAGTTGACAGTTGCCAATGTCAAGCCGTGATATCACCCTGTTGGTAACAACAGGTCTCTCTTACTGCTCCTGAGATCATCTGCTGCTCTATCACTTTCAGAGGGCCCTTGTCTTTCAGAGGACCCTTCCTTAAAACAAAATGGCTGACAAAGAAAAAAAAGAGAGTTGAATTGCAGCCCATCATATCTCGCCCACAAGATTAGATGCTGCTCTATGACTATATGTTGTCCAATGACCCTGCCTAAAAAAAGAAAACGACAGACAGAATACACTCATTGGTAACCATGGTCTGAACTCAGGGATGTGTCCTATGGCCTTTCGCACAAACAAAATGTCTACCAAACAATAAAACAAAATGGCAGGCTTGAATTATAACCCATATCTTTACTTTATCAGATTAGGAGCTGTTGTATCAGTATATATGGCATCAGTGACAGCATTCTGTCTGTCTGTGCGTGTCCCTACATCCTTTGCGTGAGAGTGGAACACCTGGTTGCCGTGGTACGTGGTGGTGAAGCTTACCTGCCAGACAACAGGCCAGCATGCATGGGCATGCCCACTTCGGCTAAAGGTGGGTCGGGGATCAGAGCAGATGAGAGCGAATTAGCCCCTGCTAATCAGTTGATAAATCTGATCGCCCAGGCATAACTCCTGCTGACACCCTCTGTGGTAGAGTAAGCCCATGCAACACCCTGGGTAGGACCTCTGAAAGTGAAGTGTTCTAGCCTTGCTAGGCCGAGTAAAGCCCGTTTTTACAGATTTCACCAAAGAGTTTCCAATCACTAGTTTGAAGTGTAATAAATTGGATACACCGTGCACAAATGGGCATTACTCGTCCTAGCAAGACTAGGACACTTCACTTTGAGAGATACCCCCTATCTCCTGAGAAACAGGGAGGGAGAGATGACATGGGACGGGGAGCAGTAACATTTGTGAATGGGCAGCATGGATTCTGGAAATAAACTATTAAAAAGATTACGCAGAGCACCTTTAAGACTTATAATAAATAATAATAAATGTACACACACACACACACACACACACACACACACACACACACACACACACACACACACACACACACACACACACACACACACACACACACACACACACACCGAGCAGCAACTACAAAAAAAACCCCCTTCAACCTCCTTGTGTCCGTCCTTCTATCAGGCTGGCTGGCAGTGACAAACGGCACACCACGGTAACGTAATGCCCTAAGCGCCGAGCAAACTGCGCAATAGCCAGACGGGGCAGACAGAACCTGGTCACAGGGTGAGGCGCAGGGCACGGCACGGCACGGCACAGCAGACGTAGCCATTACGCAACCAAGCGCCATGGCCACTTTGCCAACAAACAACTCAACAAATACATCTGCCAGGAGTGTATAAATAGAAGTCCTCCGAACAACCTTCAATTTTCCAGTGGAGGGGGTTTAAACTAGTGTTTGTCAACGGGGGCTCAACAGCCCCCCCCCCCCCCCCCCAAAAAGGGGCGTTGAGAAGGACACAGCTAAGAGAGGGCAGTGCTTAGATTAAATTAGATTAGATTAGATTGCCTTTATTGTTCCCAAGGGGAAATTTGTTTTCACCACCGTCATGAATGTGTTACAGCCGACATGGATACAAAACATACAGCTCAGCACACAATAGAAGTACACAAGGACAAAACATTAGGACATCAAGTGCAATATGCATACTGCTGGCATAATGCCATTGGGGGGCATAAATCCGTTTTATTTTCTGATACTAAGGGGGGGGGGCATCGACAGGCTTATGATAAGGTCAAGGGGGCCTTGGGAGGTTTATGATGAGAGGTCCAGGGGGCGATTACTCCAAAAAAGATTGAGAAGCACGTTCTCAGAGGAACCGATAGGTGACAAATTGGTTCTGAGAAGAACCCTGAGGATTTCCTGAAGGTTCCTCAGAGAAGCCAAGAACACAATGGCGGTTTCCCAATGTCTAGTGTGCATCCTTCCAAGTGTATCAGCCTTCGTAATCACGCCCTGTGATTGGATACTCTGGTGAACTCTGCGGAGTATCCAATCACTGGGCGTGACTAATTAGGCTGACACACGTCCAAGGCTCATAAACTTGACATTGGGAAGTAGTGAATGTTCCTTTGAAGGTGCACTGTGTAAGATGGTGGTCAACTTTATTTAATAATAATAATAATAATAATAATAATTGTATTTGTATAGCACTGTGTCATACAAGGCATGTAACTCAAAGTGCTTAACAAATGGGAAAAAAAAACATTGTTAGAGATAGATTTAAAAGGAGAGGTATAGAGGAGAGGCAGAAAAAGCAGGAAGGCAGAGGAAGAAGAGATAGACAGAGAATGTAGAGTCATAAGGTCAACGTAGGTTAGGACCAGGATTCTTAGATGTGTAAGGTCCATAGTGGCTGGGCCCATCAGGACAGGACAGTGAAGAGTGGGACAGGAAATGACTGGGAGAGAGAGATGGAGGATTGGGAAATGACCAGGGTCGGGAATCGAACCCATGGCAACCCATAAGTGTCCAGGAGCACCAACCAGCTACAGCCAGATACTAGTGGTGTCAACAATGATCGATTCGGCGATGCAATCCAATGCAGGGCATGGACGATCCAGAATCAATCCGGCAAATTCCAGAATCGATCCAGCAATTTTTTTACGTTTCAATTACTTCCATGGGTATTTCGGGAGCAAATGAATATTAAATTAAATAAAAGCACTTCAAAACATTGCAAGACTGATACAGATTGATACAGACTGATATAGAAAACAGCCAATAAATTGTTGCTCAGTATCTGACTACTTGTATTGCCTCATCATGACTGATTAAACATTTGTTTGCTTTTAGTTGAAATGTAATGCATTGCAATGCATTGTAGAATTGAATCGGAT
>NC_085873.1:42693847-42696347 GCF_034702125.1 Engraulis encrasicolus | reverse complement strand
TCCGAGTTTTGTTTAGTAGAACATAGTGTGTGTGTGTGTGTGTGTGTGTGTGTGTGTGTGTGTGTGTGTGTGTGTGTGTGTGTGCTATCTGGACGGTACAAAACAACAGCAAGACGGGCAAAATATTGTTCAACCTCTGCCATCATAGGCAGTTTGTCCATCTGGAGACGGAGATGTCATATTTACCAAATATTGGACTCACTATCTGTATGATCATCCCCCTACAACTCTGCTGTGATTTCCATCAGTATTTGTATCTGTGTAACTTTTAATGGGCTGCGATCCAAATAAAAGTACTAAACTGTGTGTGTAGTGACGGCCGTAAGCTCAACTGGCTTGGCCTGATGGTTGGTGGTCGGTGGTGGCAAGTGTGGCCTGATGCTGACACGTGATCTGCCATGAGGTCGGCGTTGTGCCTTGTGACGGGCGGCTGCTCGGTCCGCCATGAGGTCGACGTTGTGCCTTGTGACGGCTGCTGTGTCCGCCATGAGGTCGGCGTTGAGCCTTGTGACGGGCGGCTGCTCGGTCCGCCATGAGGTTGGCGTTGTGCCTTGTGACGGGCGGCTGCTCGGTCCGCCATGAGGTCGGCGTTGTGCCTTGTGACGGCCGCTCGGTCCGCCATGAGATCGGCGTTGTGCCTTGTGATGGCTGCTCGGTCCGCCATGAGGTCGGCGTTGAGCCTTGTGACGGGCGGCTGCTCGGTCCGCCATGAGGTTGGCGTTGTGCCTTGTGACGGGCGGCTGCTCGGTCCGCCATGAGGTTGGCGTTGTGCCTTGTGACGGGCGGCTGCTCGGTCCGCCATGAGGTCGGCGTTGTGCCTTGTGACGGGCGGCTGCTCGGTCCGCCATGAGGTCGACGTTGTGCCTTGTGACGGCTGCTGTGTCCGCTTGGCGCGTGTCAGCCAATCGTCTCCTCCACACTTACGTCTGGGGCTAATTTTAGTCATCCTCTCAATACAGGTCAGTCGTGCCGTCTTGTCTTGTCTGAGCTTATTTGCCATCGCTGTTACAGTGTAGTATTGCCAGATGGGAAATGCTGAATTGTCGTACTAAAACCTCAATACTATCGCTTTTGGGGGCTTTTTGGGAGGAAATTATCGTACAAGACCCAAATTGTTGTTTCAATGCATCTAAATTAACTGAATGACAACTCTGAAATGATCATACATCAAATTTTTTTGATCGTACAGAGGACAAAATGGACAAAATTATGGTACAAATACGATAATTATAGTACATCTGGCAACCCTGTCACTGTAGTGCAGTGTATTCATCAGGGACGCTGTCTGTTGTGGCCAGACCCGAGTCAAAGTCAGCTGTCACTCAATACATAACAATGTAATGGGTAATTCTGGGCCCTCGTTTTGCGTAGGTTGTGCACATCAAAAGTCACTTGTTGCAGGTGCCAGACAAAAGTGTCAGACAGTTGAAGAAGGTAGGTCTGCACTCTCCATAAAGCTCCAAATAAACTTTATTGAATTAAAACAGCAACGTTTCGATCACCCTGGATCTTCATCAGGCATATGGGTAACAGGAAGAAGTTGTGGCCTATGACCAATCAATCTACACCCGCCCAGGCAGACATAATTCAATGCAATGGCTTATTCTGGGGCCCTCCCTCTCCTTCGTCCCCCTCTGTTGGCTTCCCTGACTGTATATATTCAGCAAATGGACTTCCATCGTGTCAGTCAGACACGCTAACACAAACAGCTTGGCAAATGCAAGCAAGTGTTGAACATTTTAGACATTAGGCCTCCACCTCCCACCATTGTAGACACTACCAAAAAAACTCGACTAATAGACTCTATCTCGGACAACAACCAGCTTGGCTTGTGCAAGTACACAATACAAACGCAGTGTTATTTCAACATTTAGAGAGTGTATTTGGTCCCAGAGTACTCCCTAAGTGTCAAATGAACACTGCATTTTTTATTGTGCCGTGTGTCACTCAGCAGATGGTTAGGGTGATCGCCAGATAGGCTAATGACATGTGTCTCAACTTACACTTACTGTATAGCAAGCGGCATACAGAGCGACAGACGGCATACAGAACGACAGGACTGGACTGTCTGGGGCTAAAAATTGTGCCAGGCATTTCCAGCCAAGAAGACCGATATGCCACGCAGAGACTGTGACAAAATTTTTAGTCGTTCATTACGACGGGGTCGGCTCAATGTTCCCACAGCCCATTGGTCCCACAGCTATATTCCTGCTACTCATGTACCCACATTTTAAAGAAATTATTCAAATATAGGCCCTATGCTCTACAACTCCCATGTTCCCACATTTCCAAGTAAACTAAGAGAACATTTCTTTGGAACATTGGGCCTAAATTTCAATATATTATTAAAAATGTTGGAACATAGAGAAACAGGAATGTGCTGTGGGACCATTGAATCGAATTGAATCGGATAGTGGATCGAATCGAATCGATCCAGGAAATTTGGATCGATTCCCAGCCCTAGTTGGCTATCTATGTGCAGTGGGTACATTCCAATACC
>NC_085873.1:42686347-42688847 GCF_034702125.1 Engraulis encrasicolus | reverse complement strand
TTCTATTATTGGGGGGAAATCCCCCTTTAGGCAGACCTAGGCAGACCTGAGGACTGTTCTATTCAATGCTAGGAGCATTATGACACGCCCCTTTAGGCAGACCGGAACCTGTCATGTTAGGTGCCCATAGAAACCTTTTATGTTGGCATATCTCTATATACTTAAAGAATCTCTGCTGTAGCCCTTCCGAATGATGAAGCATTAGCAACTGCTACCAAAATAGTAATGGTGCCACTCTAGTCACCATAAGGTGGATAGCCTGTTTGTATCAAGGGGAGGAGGGGGCAGAGGCTCAGACAGACCCATTATTGTTAGCACCCGCACCACAAAAGGGATTATCACCTGTTTCTATGCCATTGACCGAGGGTGCTGTATATCCTCAGAACGACATCAACAACAGAACCGTAGCCTCTTTGTGCAGATGCACCCCCGCCCGTTCAGTCTTTGCTGAAAAGACTCAATTACATCATAATAACATTGCCATGACATTACAGACAGCCATAAGTAGCCTAACTGGGGAGGCAGAAAGACTAAGTCCTCTGTAAGACACCTACGGTAACATTAGCCCTGATGAAAAGTTTTTTTAAACTCAAAGAATGCTGAAACCTGGTTCACCTACAACAACACCTCAACCTCACGTCTCTCTAAACCTCTTTGGATAGGGTACCGAGACAAACCCAGCGACAGGGTGGCAGAGGCAAAGGGAGCACTAATCTCCAGGCGACAGAGGTAAGGTAAGGTAAGGTAAGGGCAGCACTTACTAAGCACTAAGCTCAAACACAACACCACCACCACCGCCACCACCGCCACCGACCTGAGCTGCTCCTCCTCGAATGACACAAAGACAATAGAGCCAGAGCAGGCCAGGAACATGAGGGGACGGCCAGGTGCCAGGTGTGTGCATGGTAAAATGATTGACTCTCAAAAGATGTTTCCATCAACTATTAATGCACGTCAACACTTAAGACATAGACTACATTACAGCTCCCTGGAAAAATTCATCGAGGCAGTAGTCATGACCCACAAGTAAGAGAAATTACGACAGACAATAAGCTTCGGCAATTGGGCAAAAAACGAATGACCCCAATATATTTTTTTCCCATATTGGTCGATGACAATTCCCTTTCATTATTAGGACAAGATAGTAAAACTTTGAAACACAATTTCAGTAACTGGAAAGAATTACATAGACTGCTTCATCAAACAGTACATGAACACAAACATTAGAATGATAAACCAAAAGTTTACCAAACCAATACTATCAAGAGTAAAAAACAAATTCGTAGCAATCATAGTCATGTATGCAATTACGGTCAATTTACAGGTTACAATTGTCTGGTTGATTATTTTTTCCGATTAATTGTCAAGCCATAACTATAGCATATTAACACCATGCTAGCTCATTATCAACACAGGGGAGGCTACATAAGCAGTTAGGCAATATACGGCTACACACTCCCTCCATGACATCACCTAATGTGTGAGTGCTATGCGTTCCCTTGAGGAGTTGTTGAGTAGACAGCCTCCAGAGCCTCCCGATGCTCTGGGTATTTATTCTGTGGCCCATAGGTACACAGCTTCATGTATTGTACAGTCAGTCAGCATATCATGCACTATGACACCCATGGGCAGTCATGTGTAAGCAGTAAGGGCATCAGACTTGTAGCCCAAAGGTTGCTAGTTCGACTCCTGACCCGCCAGTTTGGTGGGGGGAGTAATTAAGCAGTGCTCTCTCCATCACACTGCCTTCCCCTTCGGGAAGCGCACCCGTAGGCTTCACACACTCATGGTGTCCCTCACGCAACTGCCCATCATGCTTCTCCCATCCAGTGTGCCCCATCATCAATGCTTGACCCATCACTGGCTTCCCTTGCACCGGGGTCAACAATCCTGAAGGTCCCTCACATGGAATTACAGCTCACACACAATAGGTACGCTTCCGATGGCCTCACGGCAGGCATCCCACTTCTGACACCATTTGTAGCGAAGGGGAGTAGAGTTGCCCAGCCGGGACTCGAACCCAGACCTTCTGGAGAAGTAAACTGGGGCTCTGACCACTACACCAAAGAGCCAGGCTCGTTGGCGCGAAAGTCAGAACACACCCACAACTCTAGTGATGGTCACTCCATCACAGGCACAATGACAATGGGAGTTGGAGTTTCACAGGTGGCCTTTTGCTTTCACTATATACACAGCACAGACAAGAAAGCTCCCACACACTGTTAGATTGTATTTGGTCCCAGAGTAGTCTCGCAGTGTTGAATTAATATTGCATTTTTACTGTGTATATAGTTCTACTTTGCACAACTCCTTTGGCCAGGTACGTATGAGTGGAACCCCTGAGTCAACAACATCAGACAAGAAAGCTCCAGCACACTGTTCACATTCGCAGCGTTTACTTGCAATGTTTTGGTCCAAAACGTCTTGTTTGGACTTTAAAACAGGTACCGCGTGTCCAGATACAGGCACACAAGCCTTGAGTGCCCTGTCACAACTGCCA
>NC_085873.1:42636347-42678847 GCF_034702125.1 Engraulis encrasicolus | reverse complement strand
ACGACTCCAGTGTTGTTCCTCGATCCCCTTAGAGATGACTGGCGAAGTGTACACAAGGGCATTCTTCGCAGGCTCATATACTCGTCATTAAATGCGACTGATGCGCTCGGAAACCAACCGGCGCATTGCTCAGGGGCTCTTTTACGACACCTACTGGCTCGTCTGCAGAACACATAAACACCAGCTGCCTTCAGATGAACCACCGCCGTTGTAAATCGTAGCCTACCCACCCACAGATACAGAACCTCTCTTGGTGACAGAGGAGCATCTTGCCACCAGGCAAGGCAGGCAGCCGCTTGGGGCCCCCAAACCCCAAGATAGTGAATAACAGCCCACACTTTCCTACAGTAGTGGTGATTTTGGTTCAAATGTTCATTCTTATACATTTTCGCTTGGGGCCCCACCTGCCCCTAGAATCACCTCTCTTGGTGATCTGTGAAATGACACAAGGTGAGGTGGGGGGGGGGGGGGTGGAATGATCAGGGATGTAGTGTCTAATGTTGATCATTAGTTAGGCCTATATGACACTTGTGAGGCCTTAACTCTTCACAATTTCATATGGACCAATGAACTTTGGAAACTTGTACACAATGTGATATACCTCTCAAATGCGTTGTACACCTATGGCTGATAAATGCTTCTTTTTCAGTGTTAAATAAATAACTTGAAAAGCAGATTGTGTATTTTTAGTAGTTTATTTCCATCCATTATGCTGTCCATTCACAAATGTTATCTTTCTCATGAATAGGCCTATTTACCACCACCAATTTATAATGATTCGGAGAGGTAAACTCTCACATTCAAACATTCACACACCAGTGGCAGTGGCTGCCACCCAGGGTACCACCATGCCACCAGGAGCAGATTGAGGTTAAGTATCTTGCTCAAGGACACAACGATGGGGTCAGACAGAACGGGGTTCGAAGCTGCAACCTTTTGGTTGCCAAACGGCTCCTCTACCACCTTCTCCCGCCTGCCCTTCTGAATAACCAGTCATGGACATATTCAGCTGCAAAACTTACTGTAGCCTACTTTGGTCAACCCAGAAAAATATTAGTTCATCACTTTGTAAAAAGTCCTGAAAAGATCAAATTTGGCAATGGGCAGCGTTTGTTTAATGGACTGCAGTTATTTTCCGAATTTTGAAAATAAACTAAAACTAGACTAAAATTATGTGCTGGACCTTTTAACTTATGTGATTAAATTGAAATGTGAATCTTTAGTGCAACACTAGAAATTCCTTTATTTAAAAACAATGTGAACAAATGTTATACTAATTATTACTCATCCCTCATATGGCTGATGGTGACTACTACTGTTGATGTGAAACGTTTAAATATATGGTAGATCTTTTGTTAAACCATATTAACAAAGAACCAGAGGTCTATAAAGGCAAAGTAGAAGTAAATTCAATTTTGTGCAACACTATTGGTGTGCATTGACACTGCCCTCACGATTCGGTTTGATTATGATTCGGGAGGTAGTGAGTCGATTCGATTCGATTCTACAATGCATTGCAATGCATTACATTTCTACTGAAAGCAAAGCAAATGTTTTATCAGTGATGATGAGGCAATGCAAGTAGTCAGATACTGAGCAAAAAAATATTGGCTGTTTTCTGTATCAGTCTTGCAGTTTTCAATGCTTTAAAGTGCTTTTATTATTCTATTCTATTCTATTAATTTAACATTCATTCAATCCCGAAATATCCACGGAAGTAATTGAAACAAAAATTGAAAAAAAATTTGCCGCATTGATTCTGGAACTTGCCGCGTTGCATTGGATCGCCCATGACACGCATTGCATTGCATCGCCGAATCGATTATCGTTGACATCACTACTAGAACATGATATTACACAGTTGTTACACCAGTTGTCCCGCTGTACCTAATGAGTACCTAACAAGGATTTCTTTCCTGTCCTTTTACTTCTACTTATTGACACATCTCTGCAAAAGAGCCTCATAGGCCACTTTGGCTCACAAACTCCCCGTTTCATTTCAAAGTAGCAAAAAATATACATCTTTAATTATGGGAAAAAAACAATGAGTCGATGCACACCAAAATCATGCTTAGTCTGATTCTTTAGTGTACAGCATCCTCTGTTGTGTGTGAGCACCACTGTGTGTTCTCCCCTTGCCCTTTCTCTCTCACTTTTTATTCACAACTCATCACACAGCCTTCAACAGAACAATATGATAATAGCACAGTGCTGCACTGGCCGCCTCTGCTTCAGATGATGTCCTTTTCATCGCAGACATCTTTCTCCTGTAATGAGAGGACACAGAGAGCGAGAGAGAGAGAGAGAGAGAGAGAGAGAGAGAGAGAGAGAGAGAGAGAAATAGAGAAAAAAGAGGAGAAAAAACATCAGAGCGGGCAAAAGAAGAGACTACGTAATTTCTCACCCTGCTGAGGGAAATATATCGCCCTTGCCAGCCTATCATTTTCATCTAGTTATTAAGAGCCCTTTGGCTAACTACATGATTGGGTGGAAAATTATGATTATTACGTACAATTGAAAGGCTAGAGACCCAGACATAGCTTGGGTTTTGGGTTTTTTCTGTGTTTTCAAATGGATGACAATCACTGAAAAGAGTTCCAACCGCAGATGGGAAAAAACCAACTGGATTCATGAACTGCAATCCAATAATTCTCAGTCACCTGGCTCTACCTGTGGTCTTTGCTATTGGACACTCCTTCTTTGTTGAAGAGAATAACTAATGACTACATATTAGGGAGCCATGATGTACTGTATGTGATACTGGATTGCATAAACTTTTCAAGTCAGGTTGAAAGCCATTGGCCAATGACCAATGTTAAAAAACAGGGGTCTCGTGGCCTTTCAACGTGATGTCTGAGAAGACAGAGGACAGGAGGAGAAATAGGGCCCGGACACTTCTGGCTTTAAGGGGCCCCTCATAATTAGCGGCGCAGAACTGACTTACCAGTTGGCCCTGTACCCTTTTGGGCCCCTATTTTCAGAAATGAAAAATAATTTAAAAAAATAATAATAAAAAAATACCGTATATATTTTTTACATTTCTGAAAATAGGGGCCCAAAAGGGTGCAGGGCCTGCCAGGAAATGCCCGCTATGCCAGATGGCCAGTACAGCCCTACTGAGAAGACAGAGGACCGGAGACATACAGCACGGCATGCTGTTGTGGCTCCTGCTGTTGCACTGCGGAGGCCACCGGATAAATCTCCTGACGTAGACGCCGACGCCATTCAGGCCTTCAACAGGCGGCCTAATGGTTATTGATTTTTGTTTGTGTGTGCAAGTGTGTGAACCTGTGTGTGTGTGTATGTGTGTGTGTGTGTGTGTGTGTGTGTGTGTGTGTGTGTGTGTGTGTGTGTGTGTGTGTGTGTGTGTGTGTGTGTGTGTGTGTGTGTGTGTGTTTGTGTGTGTGTGTGTGTGTGTGTGTGTGTGTGTGTGTGTGTGTGTGTGTGTGTGTGTGTGTGTGTGTGTGTGTGTATTGCACCCACAATGCATTAACATTGAGGGATACGGTGGCGCAGGGCTATAAATAGACAGCATGCTGCCCCCCTTATCTCGCCTGGCCAGTGGACCAAGACGACCAAGCGTTCTCATCGCAGATTGCCGCGAACCGCAAGGTACAGCCAGCCAGTCCACCCTTTACATCTAGCAGCCAAAAACGAATGGCGCATGCCAGGGAAGCCAATGGGAGGACAAAGGGGTCCGTTGTCCTGGGCCCAGAATGGGGTTCTCATTACACTGTATGTATTGGGTAGGGGGCCCTTTCAGATGACTTTGTCCCGGGCCCGGAAAGCGCTGTCAATGGCCCTGGCGTCAGATGTGGGAGATGGAGTGGGAGAACAGAAACCATGACCTTCGTCAAGCATTAGCCTCAGCGACTGACTGAGCGACCGAGTGAACGTTTAAAGAGATAATAATGATGGGTTGCTCCTTGGTGACCACCAATCACTCATGACTGCCACCAGGATCATGGGGGGTAGAGAGAAGGATGGGTGGATAGGCCTTCACATGTACAGTGGGGTGGCTGGTTGCATAATATGTTGTGTTGACAAGATGTTTCGACTGGAGCAGAGGAATTGAGATGTTTTGTACAGGTCCTGATACAGAAAGGGGGGTCATTCTGGGGTTCCCACACACACACCAAACACAACAACCAAACTTTTATGCAGGTTTTTGTGTGTCTTTCTTCCAGGGAAGTGGATCCAAGTGATATCGGGTGGACACCCCTTTGGAGACCTTCAGTTAGGAGACCTTTGGAGACTTACGATTGAGAATAAATGGAGATTCCTTTCCGCTGTGGATGGCGATAGCGCACATTTTATGCAAGCCACCACCAAATGCCACAGAAAGAGAAGGAGGAGGAGGGATCAACAACGCCCCTATAGGAGACCGAACTTGAGCACACTCCTTCACATTGAGTGGGCAGAGTTTGACTTATATTTGGCAACGTGTTCGCTCTCCTACTAAGGGGGGCAGTCGTGACTCAGTGGTTAGAGCACTGGGTTGGCAACCCAAAGGTGCCTGGTTCAATGCCCGAACGAACCACGGCTGAAGTGCCCTTGAGCACTCCGGGCGCCGCTCAGCAGGCAGCCCACTGCTACGGACGAGTGTGTGTGATTCACTAGTCCAATGGGATAAATGCAGAGAAAGAATTTCCCCTAGGGGACTAAAATTGGCTCCAATCCAAATTGGCTCCAATTGCTTCATTATTATATTATATTATTATATAATAACTAATTTAAGCATCGGCAGACTTTTGAAGGTGAATAATAATTTAAAATGTTGGCTAGTTTGCCCTTAAAGTATGAATATCCAAGCAAACAAAAAGGCCAAAAATATGTGTGTGCTACTCCCAGCCACACACCATTTCTCATTCTAAGATAAGTGATTGGGTAAAATCAGTTTCAAATCATTCCAAGTGTGTTGTGTTGTGGGTGCTTTTCCCAGCCCCCCACCTTTTCCAAGGCCTGCTCCTTGTCCCGTTTCTTCTGCTCGGCGCTCACAGTCTCGAAGAACTCCTTCTCGGTGCGGGCCAGCAGGTCCTCCACGCTCTCCTCGCCGTCCGCATCCTTGGACTCGTCGTCCTTGCTCTGCTCCGAGCGGCTGCGCTCCTTCAGGCGCATCTCGCGGTGACGCGCCTCCAGGATCTTCTCCCTCTTGGTCTCGCGCTCAAACATCTGGGCAAAGATGAAGAGGAACATCCAGAGACTTCAAAGACAAAGACAAACTTCTGAGGAAACCTCATCAATCATGCAAGACCCTGCAATTGGCCTCACACTCAAACAAGGATGAAGGAGATCATTAGAGAGATCAGACACAAACACACTTGTGAGAAAACAATCATACAATGAGGGAGACCATCAAGATGTGTCGGAGACAAACAGGCAAACTTCTGAGGAAACATTGTCAACAGTCATACAGGCCCAGCAATTTTATCTGCAACACAATGTCTAAAAAGTGCCTTTTGATCACTCAAATGGACATCATTTGTTTTCCATTATATACTGTATATATTGTAATAATAATAATTAAAAAAACTAAATGAATAGGACACAGAAACATTGACCATCGCCACTTGGAACAGCAACAAGTAGAGGGAAAGAAAAGGTAGAAAGAATATGATATCACAGCTAAAGAACAACTAAATTGAAAAAGTATTGTAAGCATAATGTTGGAAAATTGAAAAAACATATCTCCATGGTATGTAATCATCTTGTGAAAATTACGTTTCATAACCTAATAATTAGTTATTTAAGTACTATGACATTTAAAGACACACTAAAAAGAGGTCATCATGGCTACGACTGATCAGGAACAATCTGTCCTTTGCATGGATAACTCTGATAAGAGGAGCTTTCATTTGCAGTTTATGATCCTATCTGAACATGGATGGAGCCGTCCTGAAGCCAGATACCTTTGTATCTGTCCAGTGCCACGACATGTAGGCAGCATTACTAATTGCACTGCGTAATCAGCGTTTGTTTATTCTTGGTTTATGCTTGGTTGTGCTTTGTCTTGTGCACCGTTTTGTGGCAATTGCAAATGTACCGTGAGTGACGATAACATGGTCTTATCTACAGTAGACCAAGAATAAACAAAAGCTGTTTTACCTGCTGGTATCTGCTTTGTGCTCTGTTCTGATGGGTTTAACAGTCAGCCAGCGAATCCTTCTAATAAACAAACTAACATACATTGTACATACAGTATGATAGACGTACAGGGGTTGGACAAAATAATGCAAGCACCTGTCATTTTAGAGTGGGAAGTTTCATGGCTCAAGTGGACCAGCCTGTTGGCCAATCTCCATTAATTGCACATTGCACCAGTGTGAAGATACAATTAGCAGGGTAACAGCACAGTAACTGTTGCATCTTTGACACAGCAAGTCTTTGTGATGTATCAAGAGCCACAGTATCCAAGGTAATGTCTGCATACCACCAAGAAGGATGAACCACATCCAACGGGATTAACTGTGGGCGCTAAGGCTGTAACGATACACCCAACCCACGATTCGGTTTGTATCACGATATATGACCCACGGTTCGATACGCCCCACGATTTATTTTTTTAAAGGAAAACAAATAATTAAAAAAATAATACATTTTAAAAATTATCTATATACATGATTTCTTTTTCATTTACCTGCCTACATTAATTTTGTAGGTCTAGGCCTAAATGATGTTGCAGATATATCACTGCAACCTGTTCCCCAAGTGTTGACATCAAAGCAGAACACAGACAAATAAGGGATGTTCACCAAGGGAAAATATGCTTATTAATAATAGGCTTAGATCACATCATGCTGAGATGCTGACCGTGTGTGAGAGGGAGAAAGAAGGGTCAGGGTTCCAATAGGTAGCCTATAACAACTGTCTCACATTATCAAACATTATCTAATTAATATCCAAACATTAACTGAAAACAACACTGGTCATATTTTGTCAGGAAACATGTTGTAGGCTATTAAGTTACTTACAGAAATGCAACACTTAATTTTGATGATTAATGTTTTTGTAACTTTTTTGATCGTGCAGCAGCGCGCACACGCTTATACAAACAAAACTCGAAATGAACCTCGGTTATGTTCTCACTATGCAACATGCACGTTGTCCTTTGTTTGGTTTTGTGATTTGACATTTTGTCAAGAGCGCGCATGGATGCAGAGGCTGAAATGGAGCATGTTTTCGCTAGGCTGGCGGTCAATGCGGGGAAGAAATGCTGCTTAGATATCCACATCGACCTCAACGTTCGCCCGACTTACGACACTCCCTTATTAGAGCGTGGCGATTTCAGGCTGGTGTAAGAATTTGGGCAGGCGGAGCATCTCGCTCTCTCGCTCTCTTTCTCTCTCTCTGTCCGCTCAACGTCTATCTCCACTCAACATACAACGGCGCATGCATGAATAAAAAACGTCTTCACACGTTTGATAAAGCCTTCTTGGTCTGTTGTTCATTTCTGTGCTTTACCTTCCGACGTTTGCCCAAGTTTTTCGTCTCGCAGTTTGCTCAGGCAATGGATAACAACAGATGCACGTGCTAGTTGGACAGAACATTTTATAAGAGAGATGGGTGAATGGAAGTGTTACTCGCAAATGTGCGCGCCCCTTTTCTACTTGTCTTTTTTAAGCGCATGCAAATATGCCTGTATCCTGCTGTTTTCTAGACTGAGGGGTAAACTTGGAAAGGGCGCATCGCGATTCTGCGAGGAAGGGTCGCGATAGGGGTTCGTGGGTCTGCGTACCGCGATCCCTCGGTTCGATGCAATATCGTTACAGCCTTAGTGGACGCAAGAGGTATCTTCCCACTCTAAAATGACAGGTGTTAAATTCCATTACACTTTGTCCAACCCCTGTATATAACCTCTTTGACAAAGTACCATTTTTATCTACTCCCATAGGTACCTCTCACAGTAGTCTACATCAGTGGTTTTCAGCCCTTCACACTAAAGGCTTACAACTAGTAAAGCACAACATCAGGGTGAAATGGAGGGGAGGATTGCATTCTCCGAGTGCCATTGTACAGCACATAGCAGTTACACTTTTTGCAGTGTACGTCTATACCAGGGGTGTCAAACTCAAATTGACTGAGGGCCAAATTCAAAATCTGGAACGAAGTCGCGGGCCGAACTCAACATTTATTTTTAAAAATGGACTAAAATTGTGCATGTATGCACTTCATACTCATAGTTACATTTCACATACACTCTTTCCCATCGTATTTGTCAATTCAAATGTGTCTGCACATCCTGTGATACAGCAAATTTCATGTTCAAGTTGGGTTACACTATACATTAATGGTGTATGTGGGCCAACTGTAATACACATTTGAAATTATCTCGCGGGCCGAATAAAATGGCTCCGCGGGCCAAATTTGGCCCCCGGGCCTGAGTTTGACATCCCTGGTCTATACTATTCTCACCGCTGTGGCCAGGGCCTTCTCGTTCCTCTGGAGGGTGCAGAGGGCGGAGGAGATCTCCAGCAGCGACCAGTAGTATTCACCATTACACACCAGTACTTACAACTAGTAAAGCACAACATAAAAGGGTGAAATGGAGGGAAAGGATTTCATTCTCCATGCGCCATTGTACATGAACGCTACACCTTTTGTAGTGTACGCCTATACTATTATTAACTATCAAAGGGAAGAAGACTGGTGGTATTGTTGGGACTGGTACTGGTGGAGACATTCAAGTCATTAAGTCTAAACTGGTGAGTGTCTTTGCAACAAAATTCTCACCTGATTTAAACTCAGAGACTCTGACTAGTTACATGGAAAACAAACTTGAACGCAAGGTCACCTGTCAGAAGCTAGAGACTGTGCATAGTCGGTTCAGTTCATTTAAAATAACTGCTGAATGCAAAGAAGTGAGTGAGATGTATAATCCAGAGCTGTGGCCAGAGGGTACTTTTGTGCGCAGATTCTATGAGGCACGCAAACCCAAGTCCACTGTGGGGCCATTGGCAATGATGGATGTGCCTTCAGGGGCTGAGGTGCATGAAGCCCAGTGTTAGCCACAGTGATGGGGATTAGAGTGGTGTCTTACAACTCCCGAGGCTTACGCCTAGGACAGTCTGCTGGGGACAGAGCACACCGTGCTGTTGTTGACCAGCTACTGGAGACCACGGACATTCTCTGTTTGCAAGAGACATTTTTAGCCATACAGGACCCGGATAAACTGAACTCTGTACACAGTGACTTTCATGGAGTGGGAGAGTCCACAACAGATCTGAGCAGTCGAGTGCTGCGCGGTAGAATACCTGGAGGTGTGGCCATTTTGTGGCGCAAGAAATATGACCCAATGATTACTGTTATCAGATTAGAGGTGGACTGGTGTATTGCCATTAAAATTGTGTATGATATGAATGTTTTTATAATTTTAAATGTGTATACCCCATATGACAGCTATAAGAATGAAGATGAATACATGAATAGATTGGCTTTTTTAAACTCTTATATTAAGGAATGTATATGTGCAAATGTTTTTGTGATTGGTGATTTGAATGCTGACATTTCTGATGAGAAATCTCTCTTTGGTCAGCACTTGAAGCAGTTCTGTTATGATAGTAAACTGGTTCTCTCTAGTATGAATTTACTTCCTGCAGATAGTTATACTTTTATCAGTGAAGCGTGGCACACACAACGTCCTGGCTGGATCATGTAATCTGCACAGCCGATGCACATGAAAGTCTGGAAAAGGTAGACATTTTGTATGAGCTCACCACCACTGATCACTTACCTGTCTCTATGTTGATAAATATTGACAACCTACCCGACTGCAGCAGTTCAGCACAAGATGGCGCCAATGGGCCGAAAGTAAATTGGGCTAAACTATCTAAAGAGGATGTTCTGTATTATTGTGGGAGGTCAGATGTTCTCTTGAGGGAGGTACAGTTGCCAATTAATGCTATTCTATGTCCAGATATTAACTGTGATAATGTTACTCACTGTAATGATCTCTGTGAAATGTATAACAGCATAGTGACAGCTGTACATGAGGCCAGTAAACCTCTACACACTCACCCCAAAAGGGCTAACAACATCAAACCTGGTTGGAACAAGTATGTAGCTGACCATCAAGAAGCTGCTAAGAGGGCTCATAGGGCCTGGGTTGTGGCTGGTCGGCCTAGGCATGGGCCAGACTTGGAGCATAAGAAACGTGCCAATGCAAGATATAAGTATGCTGTGCGCTTTGTTGGGAAGCATGAGCAAGGCTTAAGAGCTCATTCTATGGCCACAAACCTTCTTGATAACAATGTCACTGAGTTCTGGAAAGAGGTAAAGGCTACAAATAGGGCCAAAGCTGTACTACCATGCCACATTGAGGGGGTATCTGGCGCTGACAATATAGCAGAGCTGTGGAGGCAGCACTATGCAGCTTTGTTTAATTGCATCAAAAGTGAACCCTATTGTGTAGGCAATCTAAATGAGGAAGCGATTCATTTTACACCCAATGAGGTTGTGTATGCTATAGAACATCTAGCTGATAATAAATCTAGTGGCAATGATAATATCACTGCTGAGCATCTTAAATTAGCCAGCCCTAGAATTGCAGCTTTGCTGTCTATTTGCTTCACTGGTCTAATGACACATGGGGTGCTACCCGACACTATGCTCACTGTTACATTAGTACCAGTCATTAAGGACAAGACAGGTAAAATAGGGAGCATAGATAATTACAGACCCATTGCCTTAGCCAGTATTCTTTCTAAGGTGTTGGAGAAACTGTTGCTAGATAGGTTGAGTGAGTTTATCTTTACCACAGAAAATCAATTTGGTTTTAAGCCTATGCACAGCACAGACCTATGTATATATGCCTTGAAAGAAACGGTTGAATCCTACAGAAGTCATGGTTCTACAATATTTCTGGGGTTCATTGATGCGTCTAGGGCATTTGACAGAGTGAATCACCATAAGCTCTTCACTAAACTCATGCTTAGGGGTGTGCCTGGATGTATTATACGTATTCTTGCTTACTGGTATGCTAAACAACACATGCAGGTGAAATGGGGAAACAGCCTGTCCTCCCCTTTCAGTGTAGGCAATGGTGTAAGACAAGGGGGGCTTCTATCCCCAGCACTGTTCAACCTATACATGGACAACCTCTCCAAACAACTGGGGAGATGTAAGACAGGATGTCTGATAGGGAACAATGTTTTAAACCATTTGATGTATGCAGACGATCTTGCTATCATGTCCCCTAGTACTGTTGGATTTCAGCAGCTACTCAATGTGTGCTCTGAGTATGGGGTTGAGTTTGATGTACATGTACAGTACAATGCAAAAAGAGTGTTGTGTTGATATGTAGAACCAAGGAGGATCATTAAGTGCCTCTTTCAACGTTCTACCTGTCAGGGCAACCAATATGTGTATCAAGCAGTATAAAATATCTTGGGCACATCATCACTGACAAGCTGGAGGATGATGCTGACATGTATAGGCAGAGACGAATGTTGTATGCACAAGCTAACATGTTAGTAAGAAAATTTCATTACTGTCCTGATGATGTGAAAGTAAGCTTGTTTCGTGCCTACTGTAGCCCTATGTATGCAGCTCCATTATGGATCAACTATAAAAAAGAGACAATGCGTAAACTCCAAGTAGCATATAATGACTGCCTAAGGATATTGCTGAAAAAGCCCAGGAGTTGCAGTGCTAGTAAACTATTTTGTGACTCAGGACTATGTACTTTACAGGCTCTCCTGAGGAACCTAATGTTTAAGTTCATGTGCCGTTTGGATAAGTCTGAAAACTGCATTATAATGATGCTCACAAGTGCCAGATATAGCTCTGTCCGTTACCAATCATATATGTGGAAACATTGGTATAGCTGCCTTTTAAGACTGTCATGACATAGTTTGTATATGCTTTGGCATCATTGCTGTTTTTTTTTTTTTAATTATTATTATTTCTTCTTTTTCCTGCACATTCTATTTCTATGTATATGTTGTGTGTCTGCCTATTGGGCCCTGAGCCTGTAATAAAGTTTATATATATTCTCACCGCGGTGGCCAGGGCCTTCTCGTTCCTCTGGAGGGTGCAGAGGCCGGAGGAGATCTCCAGCAGCGTGGCCGTGCCCAGCTGGGAGCCGCAGCCGATGAAGCGGCCGTTATCCTGCACGCGCATGCTGTACAGGGCCTCGTCGCATATCTGGATGCACGATGGAGGAAAAAGACACATGGGTAACACTTTAGAATAATGGATGCAAAAAAGCATTATAAAGACTTAATAAATAATTAACTATTGATGAACAAAACATTAACAAACGTTTGTAAATGACTAGGAAATGTAAACAAATGCTTGTAAATGACTAGGAAATGCTATGTTAATATTTTATATTTATCAAACATTTACAAGTTGCTTGTAAATGAATAAAATTCTCTGTTATAAGGTGTGTAAAATCTTGCAGATATCATTTGTAGATATTTTATAAAGCATTAATAAAGCTTAGTTAATAATAAAAACATTTGTTAATGTTTTATTCATCATTAGTTAATTATTTACTGAGTCTTTACTAAGGAACATTATTATAAAGTGTTACCGACACATGAAAAAAGTGAGAATCTGATGATGGAGGAAAAGACACATAAATGGACTGCATTTACTATATAGTGCCTTTCCACTCCTTCGAGCACTCAAATCGCTTTACATTGTATGCCTCACCCATTCACCCATACACACACTCTCATTCTTTCACACACCGGTGGTAGTGGATCCCCGCAGGGTACCACCCTGCCACCAGGAGCAATTTGGGCTCAAGTATCTTGCTCAAGGACACATCGATGGGGTCAGGCAGAGCGGGGCTCAAACCTGCAAACCTCTGGCTGCCGAACCATTGTCATTGTGTCACAGCACTCCACAGCACACAAGTGCATATGGCACACAACATCATTGCATTTATGCCTAACACCATGCAAGAGGGCAGCCCCCAATGGCGCCCCAAGGGAGTGTGGCGGGACGGTACCAAGCTCAGCAGTCATAGAGGAGGATGGGGGAGGGCAAAGTTGAATTACTTCACCCACCAACCTAGTGTGTCGGGAGTTGAACCAGCAACCTTTGGGCTACAAGTATGAAGCCCTAACCGCTTACCCATGACTGCCCTACATACACACACACAAGTGTTTGTGCGCACACAAACACACGTACATATGCACACACACACACACACACACACACACACACACGCGTAAATAAACAAAGAGACACACCCACACACATGTTTGTATAGGTACACAAAAACAAACATACAAAAGTATAGATACACAGACATCAAAAACAAACAGACACACAGACACAGAGACACACATGCACACACAGAGACAGAGACAGAGACACAGACACAGACACACACACACACACACACACACACACACACACACACACACACACACACACACACACACACACACACACACACACACACACACACACACACACACACACACACACACACAGCGGGTGCAAATAAAATCATGGCAACAATGGCGCATCCATCAAATAAAAACCTTGGCAAAGAGGCACAGATGCTCACATCCCACACACATGCACCCACACAAGAGGTTTAAGAGGACATCAACGGCGTTCATTGTTCAAGACACTGTTATATTCCTATTCCAACAAACAGCTCTGGCAACAGATTTTGCATTTCACAGTGGATCATCTTAGTCACACGTTTGAAGTCTGGAGAATTAAAGGGGAATTTCTAAAAAAAAAAACCCACTTCATTGTGGTTATTTGTAGGGTCGTCAAAGAGTTGAATAGTCTCAAAACGCCTATGGTGATATGACTCAGCTATGTTCTGTCTCTGCACCAGAAGTCACGTACATCCCTATTTCTCCCCAGTCCCCACAGAGGTTAAGATAGATGGAGTTATTAATTATATATATTATTATATATTATATATAAACTATGTTAGTTAACTTTTCAGTGACTATTACAGCGTTCCACTGGTAGAACAGCATGCATTATGGGGCTATCTATTTCGACATCAAAAGAATTGGCACAATCATGAGGGGGTCCTGGGAAAATGTTCTGCTCAATTAGGAGTCCCTGGTCCAAAAGTGTGGGAGAGCCCCTGATGTACAGTACCTTGAGGGTGAGAGTGGGGTCGTTTTGCTTGAACAGGAAGTCCCACACGTCCAACGTGCCGTCCATCTTGACGGTGTAGAAGACGGAGGGACGCACGGGACTCCAGCAGCCGTCCAGCAGGTTAGCTGTGTGATACCTGGAGAAGCAGAGGGAGAGAGAGAGAGAGAGAGAGAGAGAGAGAGAGAGAGAGAGAGAGAGAAAGGAATTGATAGAGAAGAGGGTGTGATGAAGGGAGGGGAACGAGGGGAGAGAGAGAGAGAGAGAGAGAGAGAGAGAGAGAGAGAGAGAGAGAGAGAGAGAGAGATATGAAAGAGACAAAAGGAGACAAAGACAGTAGACAGCACATTAACAGAGACTGAGACAGAGAAAGAGAGTGCTAGCTATTTGTTGTATGGATGGTGCTGTCAGCTGGAAAACAATGTTTAACCCTACTATGGCTTGGGGTTTGTAGGCCATTTTGTATTCTGGAAACAGATTGAGACTTAAAAGTCCGCTTTTGTCTGTAGTTGTTAAACAAAATGTACCCCGCCAATCAGCCGTGGGGCTTATCATTTCAGCTGCCAAGGGGGGAAAAAAGCAGTACAAGATCTTTTGCGGTTCCATTTTAGGATCATTATCTGAGCAGAAGCCCACTCTTGGACTGAGTACAGCAAAAACATGATCTTCAACTCAGGCCCTTTTGTTGCAGTTCACATCCAGTCAAATGTAAACAAGAGACAAATGCAGTTTGACAATGTGTTTGACAGAACAGACTCTGTGTAACAATGACACTGTGCTCTTGGGAAGCAAGAGCGCTTTGTCACATCTTGACTGGAGGCAAGTGACAACTCAATAACTCGGTAGCTCCACTTGATTTCACAGCCAAGCTCAAGTACCGCTTTAAAGCCTCTGCTGTCACTCTGTGTTATCTTCAGCTTTCTAGGCAGCAACTGCTAAATGCCCCTGTCAAACATCCAACAAGTGATACTGCTATTGCCTAAAAACTAATAGCTGCTGCCACGGACAAAGCTCAATGGTACTTTATGGGGACCGCGCGCTATTCCGTCATACCGTTATTTCGATATACCGCTATTACAATATCCAACTGTACCGACACAGAGTCTCTGCCCTCTGCATGTCGTTACAGTTGGATGTCGGAATAGGGCCATGTAACAGTACTTATTACAGTAGTACAATCCACTTGCCATTCAAAAGCTAAGGCTTTGGAATCTCTCAGTAAGATTCAAATTGCATTGCATTGAATTATTTAACATGCTATTATGTGGAGTGTAAAACAATGGATCAATGTGGGGTCTTAGCGCTTTGCTCAATGACATTTTAACCAGCAATGTAACGGAAGGAGAACGGTCATTTTAGCCCCCGATGACATTTTTCCTGAGTACAGGATTACATATCGAGGACACTCAATCACAAGACCGACTCCGTAATCATTGGACATGTTAAGATGCCCCAACATAGCATGAGCAAACATCACCTAGTGTGGCTCGCCTCCTACAAGGATGCTTCAGACAAGTATGTCATGCATTGGAGAGCTAGGAATTAAGCCCACTCATATACCTCACCCCATAGTGCAGCGGTGGGGAACCTAATGTCTCGAGAGCCGATTATGGCCCTTGAGACCGTTCTATCCGGCCGGCCTTCGATATAATTTATAATGTTATGCAGCTTCACATCACATGACATATGACATGTTACAATTACATTTGCAATATACGTAATTCAATTATAGGGGACCTCGTGAAAGTGGGGTCTGTTGTAAAGTTGTCCACCTTCAATATAGGCCTAAAGTGCAAGGGGAAATCTGGGGTTGTGCCCATAGAGTACAGCCCTTGGAGGACTTTAGAAAATTTGAAGTGGCCCCCCCTCGAATGAAAACGGTTCCCCACCCCTACCATGTTAGGGCCCTCTAAACAGCCTACCAAGGTCACAATAGGGCCCCCACCACCAAAGCAGTGGTGTAGTCTACGTAGAACGCAGGTATACGGAGTATACCCACTTCTAAATTTTAGGGACTTCAGTATACCCACTTAAAATTGATTGATCCATTATTTTGAATAGCATAAATATATACAGTATACCCACTTCAAAAAATGCTCGAATATACAGTATACCCACTTCAAAAAAGTAGACTACACCGCTGCACCAAAGTGCCCCCACTATAACTCTGACCCGGCCTCACCCAGATATCTTTTCCACTGGCACAGCACCTGTAAAGGATGTGGGACACGCACTCAACAAACTCCTTTACAATTACGACCCCATTTTCCCCCACATACAGCAATTCATAGCATTATCAGCATTATGACTGGGGTCAACGTCCTGACCATTCATTTTGAATTACTTTGTAATCCACGAATGGTCTGATTGCGCTTCTCTGGGCAGAGTTTCCAGTCAGTTTTGAGACAACCAGTGTTACCTGCCAATAAGCGAACGCACTTGGGAGCATTCTAACATAGGTCATGAATGCCCAAGTGCTCCAGGGCACCAAGGACCCAGACCTAAAATGAATTACGAAGTAATTGTGACACAGCCCCCGCCCCCGCCACCCCTAACTTGGTGCACACATGACCCAACCGTGGCCTAACGGTAGGGCACTCGTCTACTATGTCAGTGTTTCCCAACCTTTTTTGTCTCGTGTACCCCTTAAACCTCTTTGTTGTGTTATGAGTACCCCCTAATTCATGTTCTATATCGCTTTCTCTGTCCTGATGTGACTGCTCCATACATTTGTTATAATATTAACGTCTTTCCAAGTACCCCCTGCAGTGTGCTCGCGTACCCCTAGTGGCGCACGTACCCCTAGTTGGGAAACACTGTACTATATGGCCAACCCGGGTTCGATTCTCGGCCCGGGTTCTTTGCCGGCCCTTCCCCGTCTCTCTCTCCAGTCCCCACTCGCTTACCGTCACCATCTGGGGCAGCCATGGCCTAGTGGTTAGAGAGTTGGTCTTTCAATCTAGGGGTTTGAAATCCCCCCTGTCCTCTCCCTACATCTCCATCTATGGCTGAAGTGCCCATGAGCAAGGCACCTAACCCCACATTGCTCCAGGGACTGTAACCAATACCCTAAAAAATAATAGTTGTAAGTCGATTTGAAACTAAGTATAATATAATGTAATGTAATCTTCACTATCATAAATAAAGTCAAAAAGAACAAAAAATATATATCTTACTTGGTCCACATGATGGAGGACTCCTTGATGTCCTCGGACCAGATGCGGGCGGTCCAGTCGGCCACAGTCAGGAAGTTCTTGGGGAAGAAGGGGTTCCTCTGCAGGGCGTAGATGGGCCCATGGTGGCCGCTGTAGGTGCACACGATCTTCTCGGCCGGCGTCTTGGCCTTGCGGTTGCACGACACCACCAGCCCTTGCTCCGTGCCCACCATGAACTTGGTTGGCTAGAGAGAGAGCGACCAAGCAGATTAGTGCTATTCATTCATTCATTCATTCATTCATTCATTCATTCATTCATTCATTCATTCAGTCATTGCTTTGTGCCAACCATGAACTTGGTTAGCTGGATGGAGGAGAGGAGAGAGAGAGTGACCAAGCAGATGAGTGTTATTTTGTATTCATTCGTTCATTTATTCATTCAGCCATTCAGTCATTTCTCCGTGCCCACCATGAACTTGGTCGGCTGGATGGAGGAGAGGAGAGAGAGAGAGCGACCAAGCAGATTAGTGTTATTTTTTATTCATTCGTTTGTTCATTCATTCGTTCATTCATTCATTCATTCATTCATTCATTCATTCATTCATTCATTCAGTATTTGCTTTGGGACTTTTTAGCCTTTACTTAAGCAGGAAAGTGATGATGGTGACAGGACACTAGTGGGAGAGAGATGGGGTACCGTATATAGACTTAAATGACCCAGGCCAGATTCGAACCTGGGTCCCCATGGACAAGGTCGCTTGTATACGTACAAATGGTGTGACGTGTGCCATGTGCGTTTTGTGTGCATTGTGCCCCTTTTTGAGTGGAAAACATTCAGCCGTGGCTGAAGCATGGACGATGTTAATTTAGGCTAGCCGATGTTGTATGTAAGTTAATGAGACATTCGATTTGTAGTACCTGGATGACCGTTCATACGTATATGGCATGGCATGTTAGCGCACTGTGTACATCACCACCCCATTTTTTTAAATTAATTTGCTTGTCCTCTTCATGGAGAAGCATTTCTCACATTCAACTATCAGTCGTACACAAGTTTTTTACAAGTGATAGTGTATGTGCAGTATTATGTGAAGTGATAGATCTTTTAATATGGTGAATGTTCCATGCTGTGTTACAAGTGTTTTTCAATGACATGTTCTAAAAACGTAGCTCCTGTCTCCAAATCATGAGGCTAAGCAGCTGAATGGGTGTGTGTGTCTGTGTGACTGAGAGAGAAAGAGAGAGAGAGAGAGAGAGAGAGAGAGAGAGAGAGAGAGAGAGAGAGAGAGAGAGAGAGAGAGAGAGACTGGATGTGTTTATGTAGCTTCATACAGTCCTACTGTACCATGGTGGTCTCAAACTCCAGTGAGATGGCCCCTAGTGCGTTTTCAATGTTGCCTTTCTTGCTAGGGTCCAGGACCAGACGTTCTGTGGGCTCAGTGAACTTACGGATATCCCACCACAACACCTGAAGGGCAAGAAAACACACACACACACACACGCATGCGCGCACATGCACAGACGCACGCACACATGCACGCATAGATCATAGAGGACAGGAAGGGGATGCATCAAATGTTATGGATTTATTTCTGCTAAAAATGAAAATTTGATTTATCTGTTCATAATCTGTTTATTTGTAATCTGTTTTAAATCAAATGTCTTACCAAATGCTTCTTTTAATTGTATGCCGATAAGTATTTGCAACTACGTCATCTTTAATGTTTCAACATAGTGTCACTTGCTTTTATTTTTGTAAAGGCATACTGAACTGCCAATACAAACACATACGCCCTGTCCTGGCCCTCTCCCAAGAAATGTTGATTTGTTTGTTGCTCTGTCTATTCAACTACTTACCGTACGTATGTCCATAGGTTAGCTTATTGACCATCTTGTTTTTGATTTGACATTGGTATGCATGAGGGTGGCTGACCCATATATTACCTATACGACCCATATATTACAAATGATCACATCAGATCACCCACACAAAACAGCGACAGCTTCAGCAGTCGCACACGTCAGTGTCAATGGATTTTGTTTTGTTTTGTTTGTTTGTTTGTTTGTAATTAATTTATGCGCCACCTAATGTCTGAGCCTCAAAAAAACGTCTTTGACCAATACACTTGCCGACCTCACCTGAAAAACATAACTTTACAACAACATACCACATTATTCCAGATTGAGTTCTACACCAAGACTATGGTAAGTTGATTATTAATTCTATTATACAAGTAATGGACCTCTTTCTGCTAATAATGAAAATTTCATTCATAATCTGTTTTTTTCATCAAATGTCTTACCAAATTGTACTAATTGTATGCTTACACGTATTTGGAAATATGTTACCTTTAATATTTTCACATAGTGTCACTTGCTTTTATTTTTGTAAAGGCATACTGAATTGCCAATACAAACACACTTGTTCTGTCCTGGCCCTCTCCTAAGAAATGTTGATTTGTTTGTTGCTCTGTCTATTCAACTACTTATGTCCATAGGTTAGCTTATTGACCATCTTATTTTTGATTTGACATTGGTATGCATGAGGGTGGCTGTTGCTGTGTTGTGTGCATGATCTGATGTGATCACATGTAATATATGGGTCGTATAGGTAATATATGGGTCAGTGACGTTTCAGCAGTCGCACACGTCAGTGTCACTATTGTATGGATTTCTTTTTGTTTTGTTTGTTTGTTTTTAGTGGACAATCTAAGAGAAATATATTCATTGCAGCATGTCAACCACCAATTACTAACTAATTTATAGGCATGAGATGCCATTGCGCCACCTGATGTCTGACCTAAAAAAAAACATCTTTGATCCATACACTTGCCGACCTGGCCATCTGTGTATTCCACTTCCTCACAGTATGTCGATAGGTCTCATTGACTTCCTATTTGTGTCTCTCATTGGTATGCATGTGCATATACCTTCAATTGAAGGTAAGGTTGAAGTGTCCTTGCACCTAATCCCACATTTCTCCTGGGAGTGTAACCAATACCCTGTACCTAAATAAATGTAAGTTACTTTGGATAAAAGCACAAGTTAATATTTACTTACACTTACACTCAAACAAATGCATCTGGTACAGTATGCCCCATATAATTTTGCTATGTCCACATCAAATACATGTATCAAATTGAATTGAACAATGTAATGCTAATGTTCCAGGGACTGTAATCAATACCCTGTGCCTAAATAACTGTAAATAGCTTTGGATTAAATCAGCAGCTAAGTGTGTGTGTAACGTAGCCTGATAAACCAGCCTAAATGTGATACCAGAGTAATTTAGTCTGGCTGAACGATACCTCGGACAATTGCTGATGAGAACAACCTGTTGTTTTTTCAAACCGAGCCGGCGTTCTGACCAATCTGCGATCTTTGCCGTTGATGTGCTTTACCAACAGTGTTGCAACCTTCGTCGTCACTCCCTCAAAACCCCACCCGCTTTGATTCAAAACAAATCTCTGCGTTGTAATTGGTTTTGCCAGACTCAGGGCACAGTGTTCAAAACGTTCTCAGATCCGACGCCAGACCCACACTCACAGATGAAAAATTTCGGTGCTGGTTTACCAGGCTATGTGTAACGTAATGTAACGTAATGACAAGGTTCTGTAGACATCACTCTAGGTACTGTAACCAATACCCTGTACCTAAATACTGTAACTGTCAGTCGCGTCTTGGGTATTCCTTCCACGTCACATTTTGACTATGTGGCCTAACCCTAAACCTATTCCTAAACCTAACCTCAATGACGTTATGCTGCCACAAGGGGGCGCCTTTGAGGACATAGTCAAAATGTGACGTGGAAGGAATACCCAAGACGTCAAAAATTGCAGTCTGGTCAAAGGTACTCAGATATTGACTACTTGGGGTGAGACTGTGTAGAAAAAAGCATCAGCTAAGTATAATGTTATGTACTGTACACGTGGAACCCTACTTTCCACCTGAACTTGTTCTGTATATTTCCTATGCACTTTGTATCTGTTAGTGATGCTGGCTATGATTATGTCCTCGATTAGTCGCTTTGGTTTAAAAAAAAAAAAAAAAAAAAAAGCGTCTGCCAAATGTAATGGAATGTCATGTGCACCTGCTGACCTGTCCGTCTGTGGAGGCCGAGAAGGCATCGGTGCCGGTCTTGGACTGGAGCCAGATGACCTTGTAGACGGGGTCGCGGTGACTGTGCTCGATGGTGGACATCTCCACCGGCTGGCCACCTTTGCGCGTGTCCCAGTACGCTGGAGCAGAGACGGACACGACATGGTTGATTGGTTTTATTTGACTATTATTGATATAATAAAAGCATGGAACAGTAACCTGAGCCATTAGTTATGTGAAAGTGAAAGGCCCATTGGGAAACTCCAACTCCCATTGTCATTGTGATACAGCCCACCACAGCACACAAGTGCACACTGCACACAACGGAATTGCATTTATGCCACACCCGTGCAAGGGGGCAGCCCTCAATGGCGCCCCAAGGGAGCAGTGCGGCGGGACGGTACCATGCTTAGGGTACCTCAGTCATGGAGGAGGATGGGGGGAGAGCACTGGTTTATTACTCCCCCCCACCAACCTGGCGGGTCGGGAGTCAAACCGGCAACCTTTGGGCAACAAGTTGAACCGCTTACCCATGACTGCCCATGTATTATTATACATTAAGTACAGATGAAAGTATATAAGATGAGTTAGGCAAAATTAGACATACAAGTAGGAGCACACACAATGCATTGAGGGACCTACACATGGCAGACGAGTACAGATATGCATGCACACAGATGCAGACACACATCCACACACATTGGTATAGGCTTGGGTGCACATACAATACATGTACATTTGGAAATTCACTCATATCATGTAGACACATATATGCAATGGACAGCCACAAAAATATCATGTGCATTTGAAAGCACAGAGTCGTGGTTGCACATGCACACGCACACACACACACACACATCCGAATCCACACACATACCCACACGAATATGGATATGACCTCATAGTAATCAAAACTCTGTGTCCAGTGGCCCTAACCTCAGTCCTGAAAAGCTTCCAGATAATGGCCTAATGGCCTTTCATGAGCAAATGTATTGAGGCGGGAAAAAGCCCAACCCACTAAGCACTTTAGCTTATACACTTTGAAAGACTGTGAGAGAGGGAAATACCATTTTATTCTATTACTCCATTTCCATTGAATTCAAAAGAATAACCTTAAGGTCACCTTCAGGGCAAATGATGCAAATCTAATGGCTCCATAGTGACGTGTTACAGTGAAATACAGGATAATGCAGTGCCCCTGGTCATGAAGGCATTTGAGAGTGCCGTTGCATAAGGTCTTCTCCAGACTGCTGAAAGAGACTGGAGAGTGGAATCAGGTGGAGTCTGCGGTCAAAGCTGATCCATGTGTATAAAAATTGGAATGGGACGAAAAATAAAGCTATTTGCCCACTGTGTCATTTCAGAGATGATGTTTAAAGCATACCTGAGCAACAACAACAACAAAAAAATCTGGAAAATTCCCATATTTTACAACAAAAAATGGGAAATTTTCATTAGGCCAAATCCTGACAGTCAACGGGTTGACAGTGACAGATCGGACGGTGCGTTCTGCTTTCCATATTAAAGTCAAGACTCAAAGACAAGACATCTCCCGCACACTGTTCACATTTGCAGAGTTTACATGCAACGTTTCAGTCTACTGACCTTCTTCAAGCAATTCAACCATTGAACCGTTAAATTGCTGGAAGAAGGTCAGTAGACCGAAATGTTGCAAGTAAACTCTGCAAATGTGAACAGTGTTCGGGAGCTTTCCTGTCTTTAACACTGGTGACCCAGGGGTTCCACTCCTATGCAGCTGGCCAAAGGAGGTGCGCAAGAAGAATTCTACAAAACAGAACTAAAGTCGGCCCTGCCGTAGCCAACCGGTAGGGCACGCGGCTGTCATGCGGCCGACGTGGGATCGATTCCTGGCCCGGGTCATTTGCCGACCCGTCCCCATCTCTCTCCCCATTTGCTTCCTGTCCACCTCTCAAACTGTCCTGACAAATAAGTTGCTTGAAAAGAGAAAAAACTTTTCTTCACCAAGGCACTCCAAAAAGTATAGTTAAAAATGTCTTTATTATTATGACATGTCCATCAAGGACTTTTAAAATTGTCCACGCGTAGCGGCAGTTGAGCATTCTTCAGGGCCTGACAAATTAAGTCGTAAAAGACTATTAAAAATCTAAAAAAAAAAAAAAAACCCCAGAACTAAAGTCAAGCCTCACCAAGCTGGCCGTTGTAGCTTCCTCCGATCAGGATGTGGGAGTCTTTGGGGTTGTACTCCAGACAGACGAGCGGTGACACTGGCTTCAGGGTCATCTCTGGCTTATTGGGGTTTTCTGCAGGAAACAAACCACTTATATAGTACTACAGCAGTGGCTCCCAAACTTTTTTAGCGGGGACTTCCTCTTGGATTTTGGAATATTTTCCAATATTAATTGAAAAAGAAATTGCCTGAGGCAATTTTTTGATCATTAATAATTGCTAGATTTTCCATTAATAGTTTGTCCGCTAATATTGCTAGAAATCCACCAGACAGCAATTACATCTATTAACTATACAAGTGAATACAAGTCCCTTTTGTCCGTGACCCCCCTTCAGTAGCCTACCTCTTTTTTTCAGAAAGACAGGGACACACCGAACATACAGCACTGAAGAACAAGTCAAGAAAGAAACGAAAACTGCAAATATTCAGCAGTGGAGAGCACACTGATATCATTTAGGATGTAGGAGTCATAGCTCATGTTCTGCATAGTCCTTTGGAACCCCAAGAAAGAATGAACAGACAGACAGACAGACAGACAGACAGGCAGACAGATAGATAGGCAGACAGACAGAGTGTATAGTATTGGAGAGAACATACTGATGTCCCATATGTAGGAGTCGTAGCTCATGTCCTGCGTGGTCCTCTGGAACTCCAGGGAGGAGTAGGCCACGGCCAGCTTGTGACTGCCGTCCGGATGCCACGACAGACTGGTGGCCGTGCGCTTCACTGGGTTCGGGTCCCTATAGATACATAGATAATGTATTGTCTTTGCAGAACATTATTCTGTACCACTGACAGTCAGTGGCGGAACAAATGCACACAGGGCCCCAGGGCAAAACAGTCATAGGGCCCCCATAGGGCCTGCCAAGGTCACAATAGGGCCCCCCATCACCAATACAAGAGTGCCCTGTGCCCGGGGGCAAATGCCATGCTGGCCCTTTCTATAACTCCGCCCCTGCATCTGATACAGTTACAAGGAAAACAAAAGACACAACAAACAAACACAGCCCACCCCCAGGACAAAAGGACAGGATGACATCGGACAAGAGCCCCTCACATTGCCCCTGTAGGAGACAGCAGTGAACACAAGTTGATCACCTGAGATCTGTGTAGCCTCATAATGTGTACTGTTCCACCAGGGGAGCAATTTACTGTTTGTTGAAAAACCTTTACTACCATAGTACTACACTGTAATGACATTGCACAGTTTTTAGTAATGCATTACTGCTACTTGGTCATTGCCATTCTGGTAAAAGCAAATCTATAAACAGGGGCCTTGTCAGGCGCTGTGACACTGTGTTATATTTCTGTGCACTGTTGTGCTTTGAACTGTTTGTGCACGCACACGCACGCACGCACGCACGCACGCACACACACACACACACACACACACACACACACACACACACACACACACACACACACACACACACACAAACACACACACACACACACACAGTACTGTTCATAATATCCCCCAGATATAGCCTCTTGACAGGTGTTAGACCATACACATGTGCACACCTGAAGACGTTGATGGTTTTGGCGGAGGGCTGCTCCTCGGCCTCCTCCACCACCTCCTCCCCGTCAAAGTACTCCTCGTAGATGTCGATGGCGTTGTTTTGCTTGATGCAGTGCTCCATGAGCTGTGGTGGGGAGGGGGAGGAACACAGGTCTGTCACGGACGGAGGGGAGAGGGGAGTGGCGATTACTTTTTCCCCCTTCTCCTCAAGAAAAAGGTATCCTGATTTTGTTCATCTCTCTGTCATGCTATGATGGTGTTTGTTTTCTTGCTCTGAACTGAACCTGCATTACCAGGCCTGCTGAAAAAGGCTAAATAAGAAGTCAGATCATTTCCACAGGGAAATTGTGGACATGACTTGTGCTTTTCGTTAATCTGTATTTGTATAACTTAAGATAATAGTGGTGTGGATTGGCACTGCCCTCACGATCCGATTCGATCACGTTTCGTGAGGTAGCGATTCGATTCGATTCGATTCTATGCAATCCAATTCGATCCGATTCAATTCTACAATGCATTGCCATGCATTACATTTCTACTGAAAGCAAAGTGAATGTTTAATCAGTCATGATGAGGCAATGCAAGTAGTCAGATACTGAGCAACAAATTATTGGTTGTTTTCTGTATCAGTCTGTATCAGTCTTGCATAAAAGTACTTTTATTTAATTTAACATTCATTTGCTCCTGAAATATCCATGGAAGTAATTGAAACTTAAAAAAATGCCGGATCGATTCTGGAACTTGCCGGATCGATTCTGGATCGTCCATGCCCCGCATTGGATTGCATCGCCGAATCGATCATTGTTGACACCACTATAAGATAATATGACAAAATTGAATGTAATCTAATATAAAGAGAAACCGTATTTGTGGGAGATTAGTCCCGCAGGACCATGCAGTCAGTTATTTACCAACATTATATAATTGATGATACATGCTATGATGAATAGATCGGGAGCTACTCATAACTTGTCTGCTTCAGTGTGTGTGTGGGCGGGTGGGGGTGTGTTGGCACTCACACTCCCAAGGTGCATGATGGTATTGATGTAGTGTTCATCCTTCTCCACTTTCTTGCGGAAGCGAATGGTCTGCTCCATCTCCTGGGGGTTGACATCCTTTGGCCAGCCACCCTCCACATGGTTTATGCCCCGTGACTCAGACGAAAACCTCTCTGTGTTCACCTGGTGATGGCCATGTTTTTATATCAAATCTCTCAGTCTATGGGTGCACTCCAATATGCGGACTCCCATCCTCGGTCTGTGCTTGTGGCCTCGCGTTTCGCTGACACCCCTCCTCCGTGGAGAAAACAATAAAGTTTCCCCGCTGTCAGCCTAACCGCAACTTTTGGGGGACTAGCTTTCATTCACCATCCAGTTTGCAAATGAGAACAATACATTAGAAATTGTAATATAGAATTGAGCTTTTGCAAGATATTGAAATACAATTGTTGACAGTGATGTCATCACAAGGCCACAAGGAGGCAACTGAGCAAGGGAGGGTGGGAGTCTGCTAATTGGAATGTACCCTATAACTCATTATCCACTGAAGACCACTTCACTGAGTGAGCTTGAGGCCACATCATATTGAATGGCCATTCCTAAAAGTCTAGTGTGCACCCTTCCAAGTGTATCAGCCTTCGTTATCACACGCCCAGTGATTGGATACTCTTTGGGGAACTCTGCAGAGTATCCAATCACTGGGCGTGAGTAATTAGGCTGACACACTTCCAAGGCTCATACACCTGACATTGAGAAATGGTCTAGGTAAGTGCATAGTGGGATAGAGGGGAAGAGACAGCATGAGTGAGGGGTAGGCCTACTCATGGTAGTCCTACAACAAAAGGGCAGAAGTGGTACGCAAGACAAACCTCGTGCTCTGACATTTCTTGGGTGCATTGTGTTGGCACATCACATGGGTCTCTCTCTATAAAGTTTTCAGCCAGCGATGGGTCTGGAAGGATGTCCACATGCAGCTCAGCTGGGCGGTCCGAGAAATTACATTGTCGACCAAACTCGCTGCGTTTCTTTGTGTACACATACACAATCTCCATTGTGTGAATGCTGTGGGGGGCAAAGTGCAGTGTACGTGTACATTGACGAGTGTCCAGAAAATGTTTACAAACAATAATAACGACCAGTCGTTGACAAGGTTGCTCCCACTGTCTAGAAGTCGACCCAGTTAGCTGTAGCCTACACATTGCTTATAGCCTTAAGTTACCTCAATTCTTTGAATGTTCAACACAAGCAATGCTTCCTCTTTTGAATTTACATCAGACATATTACTCTTACCTTCCCCTTAGGGGTTACTGCCAAATTCGGACGATGTGCTGGTAAATTACTATCGTGGTTCAGAGATTTCCTATTCCACGATGAACTGAAAATCAGTCGAAGTTTACGGTATCCTAGCAACATCACAGCTGACTTCCTGTTGTCTTGTCAATGCTGCTGCTGCAGAGGCTCATGCAAACTGTGAGATGATGGTAAAACTTTAAAACATTAAAACTTAAAAGCCACCTCACAGTCTTAGAACTATTTCCGTCTAATTTACAAAATATCACATCAATACGCACGTCTTGTTTGAATGTACGTTTATTGTCAACACCGTTGTTCTTTCAAGATATAACGTCACATCAGACTGTACGCACCACTTTACTGTGGAGGGCAGTGTTGAGTCATGCACCATCAAAATAAAGGGGGAGAAAATGTTGAAATAAATCAGTAGAAAACTTCAATGAGAAAAAAGTGATATTCTTCTTACAGGGAAACATAGTCAAGATTAAGGCTCCATCCTTAACCCATCAAACCAACTCAAAGAAAACAAGCAAACAAAAACGTTTTTAAAAGAAAGAAAGAAGTATTTCAACAGTGTTCCATTATGGACAATTCAGGAATTTCACCAATAAAATTACATATTATGAAATGCCTTTACCAAATTCCCCTTACTCTTTAGAGCAACAAAAGTTGCTGTCTGTGTTGAATTTGTAAAACGGGCCTGTAGCTCAGCAGAACAGAATGTAAAACACACACACACACATACACACAATTTGTTATTTTACATGCTATATACATACTTTACCCTTGAACGGCAACTGTTGTCTCATGACAATTATAGGCCTACTCGCAAAATGATGTTCCAGTAGTCCATTAGGCCTACGCAAAGGCAAAGTGAAACCCAAAATGGCTCAGAGTGTGCAAGGGATGGAACATAAGCTTAGACCTAGAAGGTGAACATTTGTCACTTGCAGCCAACAATTATTCCTATAATGTAGTTTCAAAATATTCATAATATATATTTTTTTGATTTCTCATAAATTTGTGCTTTGAAGGTGATGGAGACAGCATAGAAAACACATGTTTTTTTTAGATTTGTAAATGGGATATTGTGTTTTAGATGTTGAATACTGTAGGCTATGTCAAACGTCACTGGTTCTTCAGCATACTGTGTGGTCTATCACCAATATAACCAAATATGGACAACCAAATGAACACTCTTGATTACACGTTCTTATATACCGAATAATTTCTGTAAAAAAGATCACAACACACACGCACGCACACACGTACGTACGCACGCACATACGCACGCACGCACACTCACACACACACACCTTCATTTGCAGTCTGAAAACCTTTCCACACACACACACACACACACGCACGCACGCACGCACGCACGCACGCACGCACGCACGCACGCACGCACGCACGCACACACACACACACACACACACACACACACACACACACACACACACACACACACACAGGCACACACACACAGCTGCATTCGGAGTCGGAAAACATTTCCGCACACACTGCACAGACCTTATAACAGTCATTAGTGTCTTCAAAGAGTAGATGAAAGATGATGAGGGAGGTCCAAACTTAAAGAGGCACAAAAAGACATGCTAAAGCATTGGTGATCAAGATCATCTTCTTTCTTTCTTTCTTTCTTTCTTTCTTTCTTTCTTTCTTTCTTTCTTTCTTTCTCCCAAATCGACAAACAAGAATTAGCATCCATAATGTTATTTTAAAAGCAAACAGAAAAAATGTTATATGTATTATGTTTTAAATTTCATCATTATAGCCAATGTAAAAAAAAAAGATAGATCCATGGCTATCTTTACAAAACCACACATTACTATCACTATTTTTAGTAACTTTCACGCTACACTTTTCCTATTAATATACAGATAAAACTGCATGTAAGACTGGGATTTTTCCACGAGGCCTCCACTGATGTGCTGTTCATGATTCCACTGAAACGTACGTTGCTCCCAACAAAGAATCTTCCCCAATGTCCTTCACAAGTATAGGAGATAAAAAAAAATACATCTCCCAGAGTTCAAGCTTGGGTGCTCCGTTCAACAAAATGTGCTTCTTTTGATTGTTCAAAAAGTCAGAGAATGCATACACATCCGTAGCACAGGTCCTGGACCAAACAAAAGATCACTGAAAGGAAAATATAGGTCCGCAACACTGTTCGATTCTCCCAGACAAAGTTTAATCGCACAACACTTCGGCCTCTCAGTCCTTTATCACAGCGCAACGTGACGAAGGACTGAGAGTTCGAAACGTTGTGCCGTTAAACTTTGTCTGGGAGCATCAAACACTTCTTTGAATTTTACCATTCAACGTCATCCTCTCTGTCCTTGTGTGTAAACCACCAGCACGTGCCTGTAAGGAAGATGGGTGTCATGCTCCACAAAAAAAGAAAGAAAAACATTCCTGTAAACATGAACATGTACGGTATTCCATAAATTCGGAATTTCAGAAGGTGAAAAACTTTGTGTGGGAGCTGAGGAGTTGGTGGATGTCAGGAAGTTTCAGGGGGGCGTCATCAGAGATGTTCTGTTGGTTGGGAGGGAAGTTGGGTTGCATTGTTGTTCAGTAGTCCTGAGATGCTGTGGACTGTGTTACTAAGACAGACAGACATGCAGACATGTGGTAACGTCTTTGTGGAATCTCGCACACTTCCTTGTTCTACTTTCAATTTCACTTTCATTTCCCCTTCCGATCACTTCCCAATGTCCCAAATGTTCCCAATTGTCCATAAAAAAGTCTGCAGACTAGTGGCCACGCTTAACAAATACAAAACACACACATTCTTTCTCTTGCCCCAAACACCAACACAAACACACACACACGCGCACACGCACACACACACACACACACACACACACACACACACACACACACACACACACACACACACACACACACACTACTTTTTTAATCTGAAGAAATATTCCTCTGTGTGTGTGGTCGTGTGTATGTGTGATTGGCCGCATGTGTTTGTGCTGACTGTATATAAAACTTTCACTTTCAGGAACAGCGATAAAATACAGTGACGCCATAAGACTCTGGGGCGTCGTCTACGCTTGGAAATCGTTCCCAAAGTGTCGCAGCTGGTCCTCAGTCATGGACAGGTAGGTGGCCCTCATCGTCGGTGAGTACTGCAACAGAGAGAACAGAAGTAGTTTAAAGCCTGCACATCAAAAAAAAGGGTTTAACTGGGAGCAGGGGCAGATCTAGCCATTTTGGGGCCCTAGGCGAAATATAAACATGGGGCCCTCAAAAGTCATTATATAGACATACAATTCTGTGTTTTGGTGCTATTCAAGTGTTTTGTCTCATATAGATATTTGATTACTTTACATAAGTGACACATTAAGATCAAGGCTGCTTTTATTGCATGTCTACCACGACTGGTGTGAGAGTTGGGGCCCCTATGGAGGACAGATTTGGTCGAGGGCCCTAGGCAATTGCCTAGGTTTGCCTAATGGAAAGTCTGCCTCTGCCTGAGAGTAGGACAACCAAATGACTAGATGAAGAGGAAGAAGTCAGCGTCAACCAGGATTTTTTTCTTCCACTTTTTTATTTTTATTGTTTTTTACGTAAAAATTAAACAAAAAGAGTGAGAAAAAAATCCTGTTTGAAGCGGACTTCTTCATCTTTATATACAGTAGTTTTTCTCAATGGGGGCGGTACAGCCCCTCTGGAGGCGTTGGGGGGGTGTAGGGGGGCATTGAGAAGGATACAGCTGAGAGGGGGTGGTGCTTTTCTGTATCAGTCTGTATCAGTCTGTATCAGTCTTGCATAAAAGTGCTTTTATTTAATTTAACATTCATTTGCTCCCGAAATATCCATGGAAGTAATTGAAACTTAAAAAAATGCCGGATCGATTCTGGAACTTGCCGGATCGATTCTGGATCGTCCATGCCCCGCATTGGATTGCATCGCCGAATCGATCATTGTTGACACCACTATAAGATAATATGACAAAATTGAATGTAATCTAATATAAAGAGAAACCGTATTTGTGGGAGATTAGTCCCGCAGGACCATGCAGTCAGTTATTTACCATTATATGCTTGATGATACATGCTATGAGGAATAGATCAGGAGCTACTCATGTCTGCTTCAGTGTGTGTGTGGCGGGGTGGGGGTAGGTTGGCACTCACACTCCCAAGGTGCATGATGGTATTGATGTAGTGTTCATCCTTCTCCACTTTCTTGCGGAAGCGAATGGTCTGCTCCATCTCCTGGGGGTTGACATCCTTTGGCCAGCCACCTTCCACGTGGTTTATGCCCCGTGACTCAGACGAAAACCTCTCTGTGTTCACCTGGTGACGGGAATGTATTTATATCAAATCTCTGTCTATGGGTGCACTCCAATATGCGGACTCCCATCCTCGGTCTGTGCTTGTGGCCTCGCGTTTCGGTTTCGCTGACACCCCTCCTCCGTGGAGAAAACAATAAAGTTTCCCCACTGTCAGCCTAACCACAACTTTTGGGGGACTAGCTTTCATTCACCATCCAGTTTGCAAATGAGAACAATACATTAGAAATTCTAATTTAGAATTGAGCTTTTGCAAGATATTGAAATACAATTATGTTGACAGTGATGTCATCACAAGGCCACAAGGAGGCAACTGAGCAAGGGAGGATGGGAGTCTGCATATTGGAATGTACCCTATAACTCATTACCCACTGAAGACCATTTCACTGAGTGAGCTTGAGGCCACATCATATTGAATGGCCATTCCTAAAAGTCTAGTGTGCACCCTTCCAAGTGTATCAGCCTTCGTTATCACACGCCCAGTGATTGGATACTCTTTGGGGAACTCTGCAGAGTATCCAATCACTGGGCGTGAGTAATTAGGCTGACACACTTCCAAGGCTCATACACTTGACATTGACAAATGGTCTAGGTAAGTGCATAGTGGGATAGAGGGGAAGAGACAGCATTAGTGAGGGGTACAGTACTCGTGGTAGTCCTACAACAAAAGGGCAGAAGTGGTACGCAAGACAAACCTCGTGCTCTGACATTTCTTGGGTGCATTGTGTTGGCACATCACATGGGTCTCTCTCTATAAAGTTTTCAGCCAGCGATGGGTCTGGAAGGATGTCCACATGCAGCTCAGCTGGGCGGTCCGAGAAATTACATTGTCGACCAAACTCGCTGCGTTTCTTTGTGTACACATACACAATCTCCATTGTGTGAATGCTGTGGGGGGCAAAGTGCAGTGTACGTGTACATTGACGAGTGTCCATAAAATGTTTACAAACAATAATAACGACCAGTCGTTGCCTTGATACTGACAAGATTGCTCCCACTGTCTAGAAGTCGACCCAGTTAGCTGTACACGTTGCTTATAGCCTTAAGTTACCTCAATTCTTTGAATGTTCAACACAAGCAATGCTTCCTCTTTTGAATTTACATCAGACATATTACTCTTACCTTCCCCTTAGGGGTTACTGCCAAATTCCGACGATGTGCTGGTAAATTACTATCGTGGTTTAGAGATTTCCTATTCCACGATGCACTGAAAATCAGTCGAAGTTTACGGTATCCTAGCAACATCACAGCTGACTTCCTGTTGTCTTGTCAATGCTGCTGCTGCAGAGGCTCATGCAAACTGTGAGATGATGGTAAAACTTTAAAACATTAAAACTTAAAAGCCACCTCACAGTCTTAGAACTATTTCCGTCTAATTTACAAAATATCACATCAATACGCACGTCTTGTTTGAATGTACGTTTATTGTCAACACCGTTGTTCTTTCAAGAAATAACGTCACATCAGACTGTACGCACCACTTTACTGTGGAGGGCAGTGTTGAGTCATGCACCATCAAAATAAAGGGGGAGAAAATGTTGAAATAAATCAGTAGAAAACTTCAATGAGAAAAAAGTGATATTCTTCTTACAGGGAAACATAGTCAAGATTAAGGCTCCATCCTTAACCCATCAAACCAACTCAAAGAAAACAAGCAAACAAAAACGTTTTTAAAAGAAAGAAAGAAGTATTTCAACAGTGTCCCATTATGGACAATTCAGGAATTTCACCAATAAAATGACATATTATGAAATGCCTTTACCAAATTCCCCTTACTCTTTAGAGCAACAAAAGTTGCTGTCTGTGTTGAATTTGTAAAACGGGCCTGTAGCTCAGCAGAACATAATGTAAAACACACACACACACATACACACAATTTGTTATTTTACATGCTATATACATACTTTACCCTTGAACGGCAACTGTTGTCTCATGACAATTATAGTAGGCCTACTCGCAAAATGATGTTCCAGTAGTCCATCAGGCCTACGCAAAGGCAAAGTGAAACCCAAAATGGCTCAGAGTGTGCAAGGGATGGAACATAGACCTAGAAGGTGAACATTTGTCACTTGTAGCCAACAATTAGGCCTATTCCTGTACTGTAGTTTCAAAATATATATTTTTTTGATTTCTCATACATTTGTGCTTTGAAGGTGATGGAGACAGCATAGAAAACACATGTTTTTTTAGATTTGTAAATGGGATATTGTGTTTTAGATGTTGAATACTGTAGGCTATGTCAAACGTCACTGGTTCTTCAGCATACTGTGTGGTCTATCACCAATATAACCAAATATGGACAACCAAATGAACACTCTTGATTACACGTTCTTATATACCGAATAATTTCTGTAAAAAAGATCAAAACACACACACGCACGCACACACATACGTACGTAAGTACGCACGTACACACGCACACACACACACACACCTTCATTTGCAGTCTGAAAACCTTTCCACATACACACACACACACACACACACACACACACACACACACACACACACACACACACACACACACACACACACACACACACACACACACAGGCACACACACACAGCTGCATTCGGAGTCGGAAAACCTTTCCACACACACTGCACAGACCTTATAACAGTCATTAGTGTCTTCAAAGAGTAGATGAAAGATGATGAGGGAGGTCCAAACTTAAAGAGGCACAAAAAGACATGCTAAAGCATTGGTGATCAAGATCATCTTCTTTCTTTCTTTCTTTCTTTCTTTCTTTCTTTCTTTCTTTCTTTCTTTCTTTCTTTCTTTCTTTCTTTCTTTCTTTCTTTCTTTCTTTCTTTCTTTCTTTCTTTCTCCCAAATCGACAAACAAGAATTAGCATCCATAATGTTATTTTAAAAGCAAACAGAAAAAATGTTATATGTATTTTTTTTTTAATTTCATCATTATAGCCAATGTAAAAAAAAAGATAGATCCATGGCTATCTTGACAAAACCACATATTACTATCACTATTTTTAGTAACTTTCACGCTACACTTTTCCTATTAATATACAGATAAAACTGCATGTAAGACTGGGATTTTTCCACGAGGCCTCCACTGATGTGCTGTTCATGATTCCACTGAAACGTACGTTGCTCCCAACAAAGAATCTCCTCCAATGTCCTTCACAAGTATAGGAGATAAAAAAAAAATACATCTCCCAGAGTTCAAGCTTGGGTGCTCCGTTCAACAAAATGTGCTTCTTTTGATTGTTCAAAAAGTCAGAGAATGCATACACATCCGTAGCACAGGTCCTGGACCAAACAAAAGATCACTGAAAGGAAAATATAGGTCCGCAACACTGTTCGATTCTCCCAGACAAAGTTTAATCGCACGACACTTCGGCCTCTCAGTCCTTTATCACAGCGCAACGTGACGAAGGATTGAGAGTTCGAAACGTTGTGCCGTTAAACTTTGTCTGGGAGCATCAAACACTTCTTTGAATGTTACCATTCAACGTCATCCTCTCTGTCCTTGTGTGTAAACCACCAGCCCATGCCTGTAAGGAAGATGGGTGTCATGCTCCACAAAAAAAAGAAAGAAAAACATTCCTGTAAACATGAACATGTACGGTATTCCATAAATTCGGAATTTCAGAAGGTGAAAAACTTTGTGTGGGAGCTGAGGAGTTGGTGGATGTCAGGAAGTTTCAGGGGGGGCGTCATCAGAGATGTTCTGTTGGGAGGGAGGGTGGTTGGGTTGCATTGTTGTTCAGTAGTCCTGAGATGCTGTGGACTGTGTTACTAAGACAGACAGACATGCAGACATGTGGTAACGTCTTTGTGGAATCTCGCACACTTCCTTGTTCTACTTTCAATTTCACTTTCATTTCCCCTTCCGATCACTTCCCAATGTCCCAAATGTTCCCAATTGTCCATAAAAAAGTCTGCAGACTAGTGGCCACGCTTAACAAATACAAAACACACACATTCTCTCTCTTGCCCCAAACACCAACACAAACACACACACACGCGCACACACACGCACACACAGACACGCACACACAGACACACACACACACACACACACACACACACACACACTACTTTTTTAATCTGAAGAAATATTCCTCTGTGTGTATGTGTGATTGGCCGCATGTGTTTGTGCTGACTGTATATAAAACTTTCACTTTCAGGAACAGCGATAAAATACAGTGACGCCATAAGACTCTGGGGCGTCGTCTACGCTTGGAAATCGTTCCCAAAGTGTCGCAGCTGGTCCTCAGTCATGGACAGGTAGGTGGCCCTCATCGTCGGTGAGTACTGCAACAGAGAGAACAGAAGTAGTTTAAAGCCTGCACATCAAAAAAAAGGGTTTAACTGGGAGCAGGGGCAGATCTAGCCATTTTGGGCCCCTAGGCTAAATATAAACATGTGGCCCTCAAACGTCATTATATAGACATACAATTCTGTGTTTTGGTGCTATTCAAGTGTTTTGTCTCATATAGATCTTTCATGACTTTACATAAGTGACGCATTAAGATCAAGCCTGCTTTTATTGCATGTCTACCACGACTGGTGTGAGAGTTGGGGCCCCTATGGAGGACAGATTTGGTCGAGGGCCCTAGGCAATTGCCTAGGTTTGCCTAATGGAAAGTCTGCCTCTGCCTGAGAGTAGGACAACCAAATGACTAGATGAAGAGGAAGAAGTCAGCATCAACCAGGATTTTTTTCTTCCATTTTTTTTTTATTTTTTTTGTTTTTTACGTAAAAATTAAAAAAAAGAGTGAGAAAATAAATCCTGTTTGAAGCGGACTTCTTCATCTTTATATACAGTAGTTTTTCTCAATGGGGGCGGTACAGCCCCTCTGGAGGCGTTGGGGGGGTCTAGGGGGGCATTGAGAAGGATACAGCTGAGAGGGGGCGGTGCTTAGTTGCCATTGGAGGGCATTAGTCCATTTAATTTTGTAATACAACGGGGGGCGTTGTCAGGCTTATGATGATGTCAAGGGGGCATTGGGAGGCTTGTGATGAGGCCAAGGGGCCGTTTGTTCAAAAAAGGTTGAGAACCACTGATCTACAGCAATAGAGAGGACAGAAGCAAAATCAACTTCTAAGCTACTGTATATTATGGAAATCTCCCTTGATGTATGTTGTGTCTGGACAGACTTGCTTACTAAAACAGAAACATCTTGATGTCCACGCACTTCACACATAACTTCAATAACTTCGCTGTAACAATGTAAATTCACAAACTTTATGGTATGTAACTTCCGTTCTTTCAACAGTGCATTGCCAATGGGGATGGCAGTGTCCGTGTGAACAAAATTACACAGCATTTGAGTCACAAAAAGAAAGACGAGATTGTCATGGCGACTCAGTCAGACAGTGAGGAGGGGTAGTGACGTGTCCACACACAGCAAGCAGGTATTACAGAAAGACAGTCAGGTCAAAAACGCCACCTGAAAAGGTCTCAGGTTCTGAGGTGTAAGGCTGTGACAACAACTATTTTTTTTATCCTGTTTTTATTTGTTTTCCTGTAGCAAGAAAGGTGTGAGGACAAGACAGAGATAACATATTCTATAGCAGTTCTATAGAATGGTACGGACCAGCATGCACACAGACAGCTCCTTGGGGGTCAAAGGTTAAGTGTGTCAGTCATGAGGTGACACGTCCATATAAGGGAAACTAGGAGGGGGCCTTTCTGGGGAAGGGGAGGGGTTACCATCCTTATCCTTAATAAATAATAGCACGACAACAGACATTCAGATACCGTACAAACATCCATCGCATTGTATTGGGCTGAAACCATGCCAGGAGTGTGCTGGGTAGAGAGACGACGCTAAGGGTAAATTGCAAAGTGCGACAAGAGGAAGGCAGAGTTGAAGGATAAACACACAAAATGGAGGACAGGGCCCTGTTTCACAAAATCATCGTTGCTAACTAAGTTAGCAACTTACTTGGTTGCAATGCAATTTCCCATTGACAACCTACTAAGTTGCTAACTGGTTAGCAACAATGCTTTCGAGGAACGGGGTCCAGGTTAGACGACAGGAAGGAGACAGACAGAAGTAGAAGGAAAGTCAGAACTTACTCGGTTTCTATATTGCTGAGAGTTAATCTTCAAAAATTGTATTACCGGTACATTTTTTTTTTTTCAAGAGGAAGGAAAAAGAAAACGTACAAACAGAGAAACAAACAAACAAACAAACAAAAACACACGGCTATTAGCTGAATAAAAAAAAGCATTTTTGCATGGGGAATATAAATAGCAGGTCCAGGCAGACAAACGGAAACAGCATCATTTCTATAAACGTAAAAGCTTCTGCAGGACAACAAAGCTGGAGGCATACGGTAATATCCTTTTAAAAAGAGAAGGCAAATAAGGCATATTAGAGTGACTTTCTGATTTTTTTTTTCAGAAAATGTGATAAAAAATACTACTCCAATTCTGTACTATTAAAGATGGCATGTATAAAGATTTCTTTCAGAAACTTTGTGTAATGTACACATTCTCCGAAAACTGTAATAAAACATATGCCAAAGTGTTTACTTGTACACAATTTAAAACCAAGTGCACACTCTATGAATGCAACTTTATCTTAATTTCCTCGGACTGAGTATTTAAGCTGATAAAAAAAATCCTAATTACCGATTTGATTTGCATTCAACTCCGTTCAAACGGTCTAATACATGTATTCAGTGTAAGTTTCCTTTTCTGTCTGTGTCCAGTCAGATGCCGGGTAGCGCATCAGGCCAGACAGATTAATAACTTCAGCAGAACTGATATGAGCTGAAACCAGCTTAGATGAATAGGTGCCCTTGCTATGGTGGTTCATTGCTGTGTGACTGATCTGTTTTCTGCTTTTCTGTCTGTGACGTGAATAAATGAATGCAAAAACAAATGCCTTTTGGGTAAATGAGTGGTCTGTATGGCGGAGGATGCTGTTGCGTAGCAATTTGTTGAAGCCATTAAATATAGGCCTTGTGAATATCTCTACTTTTCTTTGTCTCTCTCTCTCTCTCTCTCTCTCTCTCTCTCTCTCAAACACACACACGCGCACATACACTGTACACACACACACACACACACACACACACACACACACACACACACACACACACACACACACACACACACACACACACACACACACACACGCACACACACACACACGCACACACACACACAGTATGAAGCTCAAAGAGGAAAATAGTGGAGAGCCTACCAAAACTATCACAATAAAAAGGACAGAATGACAGAGAGAAATAGAAGAAAAGATGAACTTGAAGAGGCGAGTGAGCTTCTGTAAGCAAACACGTCAGGACATTTCCTCTCAGGTCCTTTCCTTAAATCAAACTGATGTGGTTGACTTCTTCCCAAAGACAAAGGGTAAAAAAAAGCTGTATTTAATACCTCACTTGCAGTGAGATAACTATGAGATATGGCAAAGAAAATAAAGCAACCAACGTTGAACTTATATGTAATTTTGTTTAAAAAAAACCCAAAAAGAGTTAAAATGGTAGTCCAGCCAAGAAGATGTCATAAACTGAGGCGAAACCACCAATTAACAGACCCACCTATCTGAAAAGTTGTGTTACTGTAACTACGGTAGAATCATAGGTGATTTTGACCTGAGCAACAAATACACAGTAAATTCTGCAGTGCTCATTTAACACTTAGAGAGTTCATTTGAGTCCATTTGGACTTAAATGAACTCTGTAAGTGTTGAATTAACACCACAACATTTACTGTGTATGTGGTCTAAATAAAGTGTAGCTGTCAAGAAATGTTGTATTACTGAAACAGGATGTTCCATGACTGGGCTTGTTGATGTGGCACTTACAATCGGAGAAACAAGATCAGGATTTAGTGGGGCATAAAAACGGGGGTGTGAAAGTCAGACGCGGATCACCAACTGACTACTGTAAGTGCCTACACACGTAAATGCTGACATTGCACGTCTGCTGAGAATACATCTTCTTAGTTAAATGTCTCCTGTAATCCTTTACAAGAGACAGGGGTGAACAGGACAATACGAATGTGTGTGTGTGTGTGTGTGTGTGTGTGTGTGTGTGTGTGTGTGTGTGTGTGTGTGTGTGTGTGTGTGTGTGTGTGTGTGTGTGTGTGTGTGTGTGTGTGTGTGTGTGTGTGTGCCAGTGCGTTCATGCACACACAAGTTTATGATGATGATGTGAAAATGAGAGAATACATAAAGTTCTGTGTGTCCTGTAAGCTATGTTTCAGAGTGTATATCAGTGTATATGTGTGTGTGTGTTTAATTGTTCATATAAGGAAACATTTTCTGGGAGCCAACGCACCGAGGGGGGAGGTGAGCCTCGACCAATCAGGGGAACGTTCTCATAGCGAGGGTTACCGCCAAACAACGCTGTCTGGTTCCTAAGAGAAGAAAGAAAGAAAGAAAGAAAGAAAGAAAGACAGACAGAAAGACAGAAAGAAAGAAGGAAAGAAAAAGACAGAAAGAATAAATACAATGCACTCTTTAACCAGTCAAACCGTTGAGAAAAATGACAGAAAAAAAATATGTTCATATACGGTCAAATTAAAGGCCAACTTCCGATAAAANTCAGTTGTACTCACTCCTTTCGAAGATCGGACGGTCACCCCAAGTTAAACTCACTTGCAAGGCTCTCATAGCGGTGCGTCAACTCTCCTGGCTGTGTTTCCCGGTGTTTCCCAATTTACATCAATAATGCAGAGAAACGAGCGAATCACGAAAGCCTTTCTGTGTTTCGTCACGTCGAAAGAAGGCGTTGCCCACAAAGGTTTATATCGACCCATTTATCTAAAAACATGTCGAGTAATTTTTTTCTGCTTGTTTTCAAAGCAAGCAACGTCTGGTGGCCCGAAACATAGCTTAGCTTAGCTATCAGCTGGTTGCTACTCTCAGGTACACACACAGCACAAAGCCTCATACTTAAAGCCTGCTCACTCCGGGTGCTCCCTGCCTGCAGCTCGCCTAGGGGTCGCTGTCGAAAGAAATGGAGCCTGAATGGAGCCTGCACGCATCCGTTGACGCCCCTATAGTGCAGTATCACCCGGAGAAGTGGAGACTCTGTTTCACATTACATTCACTCCAAGGACTGGAGGACTGAGCCAATCAGAGACGCGTTTCTTTGAGAGCAGGAGGAGTGAGCCAATCAGAGACGCATTTCCACGAGAAACACGGAACACCCTCTCGTTTCTCCACAAGCCACCTTGCCAGCTTGCAAAAACGTCTTGAAACAAAGCAACCAGAACGTTTTTTAAAACAGGACCAACGCGTAACACATTCAATAACAATTGGGAACACGGCAATATTAATTAAATGACGTTGAGAGGCCATCTTTAAATGTGGCTGAATTTTCGGGTTAAGGTGACCCAGACGTTCCAAAAACAGCACGGGGCTCCTTTCATTTTCTGAGCCATACGATCACCCTCATGGCAAGATTAAAATGTGTTGCAACACTCTGGGCCATTTCTCCCACTGAAATGGCATCCATGGCATGCGTATGATGTGCGATCTGTCTTAGTCTAAAGGCTCTTTGCTTTTTTGTTTTAAAGGGCTTTTTGCCATCATTTGTGACAGGACAGTGGAGTAGAGACAGGAATTGATATTGGTCATTGACGTAACAGACATACTGGTCTGAATGATGCGTAAACAGCATGGTGTGAATGCAGTCTTTCATGTACTCTGAGGCGGGTACGTTGCTGAGTGTCTGCTTAAGTCGGGGAGCGTACAGGCCAGGGGTGGAACTTATTTTTTTCCCCCACCAGTCACTGTGGCAGGAAGGATTTTAAAATCTACTAGTCACTAGCCATTTTTACCAGTAGAAGTGACTGGTGGGTTGAAAAATGTACCAGTCACCACTGAAATGTACCCGTCATTGGCAGGTGGACGGGTGCTTATTTCCATCCCTGGTACAGACTGGTTAGGCTGCCCATGCACAATAGACACAACATATAATGATAATAATAATAATAATAATAGTCTTACATGTACTCTGAGACGGGGGCGTTGCTGAGCGCATGTGCGGCAGGGGGCGCATGTAGGCTGGTCTGGCTTCTCATTCACCATTGACATAACATATAATAATTATAATAATAATAATAATAATAATAATAATAATCTTACATGTACTCTGAGACGGGGGCGTTGCTAAGGGCCTGTGCGGCGGGAGGTGCATGTAGGCTGGTCTGGCTGATCATTCACCATTGACATAACATAATAATAATAATAATAACATATAATAATAATAATAATAATAATAATCTTACATGTACTCTGAGACGGGGGCGTTGCTGAGCGCATGCACGGCAGGGGGCGCATGTAGGCTGGTTTGGGTGCTCATTCACCATTGACATAACATATAATAATAATAATAATAATAATAATAATAATAATAATAATAATAATAATAATAATAATAATCTTACATGTATTCTGAGACGGGGGCGTTGCTAAGCGCCTGTGCGGCGGGGGGCGCGTGTAGGCTGGTCTGGCTGCCCATGCTGTCGCTGTAGCTACAGAAGCTGTGCATGTTGCCATGGGCGCCCGAGGAAGAGGCGTGGCCTGTGGCGCGCCGTGTCGACGAGGGGTTGAAGGGGTCGCCCTCGTCTATGTCGTCATAGTCGCGCTCCCTGGGATTGGGTAAGCGAGGAGGAAGAGGATGAGGATGAGGAAGAGGTGAATGGGGATTGGATAAGCAGGGAGGAGGAGGAGGAAGAGGAAGAGGAAAAGGAAGATTAGAAGCAGGGCCGGATTATCCATAAGGGCCAGTGGCACAGTGCCCAAGGGCACCAACCACCATCAACCAACCGTGCCAATTTTACCTCCAAGCTAGCAGTTAACATTGAGTCCTA
>NC_085873.1:42613847-42631347 GCF_034702125.1 Engraulis encrasicolus | reverse complement strand
TTTGGCATGCAGCACCTCCACCGGTGCCTCGCTTGGTAGCGGCAGGGTCATCCGCTGCAGACCACTGTTCTAAAATGTTTCGCGCCCTTAGCCCAGTACATCTCCCGGTGGAGGGGCAGTGAACAGGGACGTCTCCGCGCGCCACCCCCTACAACTAGCATTCTTAGGTTGTGCCTGTTCCCCAATGCTATACTTCCCGCCATTTCAGCCAGAGCCAACATTTTGGATAGGGCAATTTGCACGTGTAAGAGCTTACCTCTGCTGTGGGGAAGAGAGGCACGGCAAACTGCAGCAGCCCCTGGATCTGAATCTGCATGGTGGTCAGAGACCTCTGGAAGACCGTCAGCGTCTGAAAACAAGAGAGAAATGTCACTTTAAAATATAGACTCCCACAAAGGATTTCCGAGTACAATTATGAAACCTTAGCTGTTTGGATGGAGAAATATCATAGCTAAAATGCATTTGGCCAGATCAATGGTAAATCAAGGGTAAAACTTAGTTATAAAACATATACACGGAAGTAGTAAACTATATAAAACATATACAATGAAGTAGTAAACTATACACACATCAGGTTTTGTGTGTCAGAGCATTATTTATCTAATTGTATTATCTTGTATTGAGTCATTTTATGCGCAGCTTGGTCCATATTTTCAGTGTCTTCTGTTTCTCCATCAGGGGTGGGGAACCTTTTTCATTCGAAGGGCCACTTCAAATTACTCAGAGGGCCGTAAAAGTCCTCCGAGGGCCAGACTATGAACACAAACCAGGATTTCCCCCTGCACTTCAGGCCTACATTGAAGGCAGCCACCTTTAAAACAGACCTTACCTTCTATAGGTCCTCTGAATAAAACTTAATCGAATTGCAAATGTATTTTTTAAGATTTCTTTACAAAATATGCCATTTTTCATGTGAAGCTGCATGACATGTGTAAAGCCGGATCAAACCGCACTCTCGATTAAAAGGTGCCAAACATAAACAAAAACTGTGTAAAATTGAAAGAAAAATGTCTGCACACTTAAATCCCCTTTGTGTTCTTTTTAATAGGCCAAGCTTTCGGTCTGCATGACATTAAAATTATCTCGGGGGCCGGATAAAGCGGCCTCAAGGGCCGCAAACAGCCCTCCAGACATAGATTCCCCACCCCTACATCAACTACACTACATTAACCCTCAGCTTTCCCCTCTGAGGAAGATGTAGTAGAGAGGTTCAGTTCCAGCAGGAGCCAACAGAGGGAGCCACTCCACCAGAAAATATCAGCATGGCCGTACACAATTGACAGGAGGCAAAAAAGCCCACGTCTCCTACTATTACTAATCTGCCAACTCCCTTGCTGGAAATGTCCTGAGGCATTTGTTTTAAAGACCTTGAAGAATAACGGGGAAAAAAATCATCTACCATGGTGTGAGCCAAAAGAAAATGCAGAACACTTAAATTCTGTATAAATACATTTCTGGGCACATGCTACATATCTATCCTTTCCATTCCAAATATACCCACCGATTCCAAGTATGAATAGTACGCACGCACGCACGCACGCACGCACACACACACACACACAGACTTCTGTGATTATCAGCTTGACATAGTGTGTATTGTGTGTTTTTTGGCATAGTCAACGTGGACATTCCTACCTAATGTAGAGCACATGGTTTGGGGGCATTCTTTACATATTCACACAGATGCACAGATACTATGGCACTGTCATGGCAACCCAGTGACCCTAACAGTCGCGAATTAGCTCATCTTCGTCAAGTCCAATTACACATTCATACTTAATTTGAACCATGTGCCTTAAATGTTAGTTGCAAATGGTCTATTCGCCTTTGAATTGGTACATTTGGCATAAATATGTTAAGTAATTCCCTGTCAATTGCAATATTTTTTTCTATCAGGGACCCCAACTGTAACAGATAAAAATCTGCAACTGAGTCAGAGATAAAGACAGCTATGCATGACAATAGCAAATGGTATAACAATGGTAATGTCAAGGTAAAATTGCCTCTCTCCTCTGCTATAGTCCAGAGGCACAATGACTGAATTATACATAATTAACTTTTGGATCGCTGCCATCTGCTAATAAATTAATTCATCACAGAGATTTAAAAGCAATCTCCCTCAGATGTTTCCGTATCAACCAGCTGATAAGGCTTTGCAATTCATGAGTCAGAAAAATGTGTTGGTTGGTAATAACTATCGCCCGAGAGACCCAACATGGATTGAATGAACAATGTGTGAACTTTTGCCTCTTCAATGAAAATGCTTGTCTTGTGTCTTTTATTGTTTGGAGACACTCTGATGCGTGGTAAAACACTACAACGGACTGTGTAGGCACGACATTTCACACCATTGTACACTTCTACCTCAGAACTACCTTGGCACAGCATGTCTTATACAAAAAAACCTATACATGAAACTAATACATGAAATTTACAGAGTGATTCAATACCTATTCACCCTTTATATAAATTTGTTGTTACCAGTATGGTAATGACCAAGTCGTGTTGCATTAGTAAAGGGCCTGTGCTGTGTCATAGTATTGTAGTGCTATGGTAGTTACATTTCATTGATTAATACAGCGTGCCACTGGAGGTACGGCGCACATTAAGGGGCTACAGTACAGTGCTGGATAAGGAATAAGAAATGGACACCATGTGTCCTTTACTGCATCACACACGCTTTGGGCAATTGCAGGCCGAAACATTTTAATTTGTCCTACTATGAACTAGCACAGTTAAATTAAAAGCTTTTTTAATGAAGATGAAGAGTGCCTTGGATTTTTTTCAAAACATCTCAAAGTTACGTTTAACCAAAGAGCACCTTCGCACCACTAAACAGAACGCCGAAGCCCTCTGACCTGGTTCTACAGTATATCACGAAAGTGAATACACCCCTCAGAGTTTTGCAGATTTTTGAGTATATCTTTTCATAGGAAAGCATTACAGAAATGTAACTTTGACACAATGATTAGTGACCTTTTAACAACATATTTAACCGCTTAAATTTCTTGTTCACTCAGAAAAAAACTAAATACAGCCATTAATGTTTGAACATGTACTCACAAAAGTGAGTACACCCCAGATTAAAATCCGGTAGAGAAGGGGCTATGTTGGCTCGAATCGTCTCGAAATGAAACAAAATGAAAAGGGATGACAAGGGAGGTCATCAGTGTGCATTTCAACCTTTCTTTGCATTGAACTTTTACATTTTGAGTCTGCATCTGGCTTAAAGGGACAGTTTGGTCAATTTCAACATGCAGTTGTATTGCTCACGCTACCCTTGACTTGTCAGTACCTGGTGATGCCACATTTTTCGGCTCAGCCCTTTCCGAGATATGAGCAATTCTAATGGGGGCAGCGTTTGTTTACATTTTTAAAAAATGAAACATAGGCCAACTCCAAATATTTTCCCAAAAGGTACTGCTGTTTGCTAGTTGTCTGCTGATGTTTTATAACCTTTTGGATGTTTTTGGGAATAAATAAAAATGTTTTTTTGAAATGTAAACAAAGAGCTGCCCCCATTACAATGACCAGGATCTCGGAAACGGCTGAAGAAAAAAAAAAAAAAAAATCTCAGGCACTGACAAGTCCAGGGTAGTGTGAGCATTACAACTGCATGTTGAAATTGACCAAACTGTCCCTTTAAATAGATTGGTGTGAGATTTGAATGCAATCCTATGGAGAATATCATGATCTGCTTCAGTAGTCACAGTGCATGTTGACATGCATGTTTCTTTTAGGTGTATTTCAGATTGCCAATGTTGACAGCACTCATGCATCCCCAAACCATGTCAGTCCCACTACCATGCTTGGCTAGTGAGAGGATACACCTTTTTTGTAAAACTCACTTGTTTACCACTACACATGCTTGACACCATCTAAAGCAAATTTGTTTATCTTGGTCTCAAGAGAGATGAACAGACCAAGGATATGGATCACTGGAACCATGTCGTGTGATCTGAAGAGACCAAGATAAACAAATTTGCCTTAGATGGTGTCAAGCATGTGTGGTGGTAAACAAGTGAGTTTTACAAAAAAGGTGTATCCTCTCACTAGCCAAGCATGGTAGTGGTACTGACATGGTTTGGGGATGCATGAATGCTGTCAACATTGGCAATCTGAAATACACCTAAAAGAAACATGCATGTCAACATGCACTGTGACTACTGAAGCAGATCATGATATTCTCCATAGGATTGCATTCAAATCTCACACCAATCTATTTAAGCCAGATGCAGACTCAACATTTAAAAGTTCAATGCAAAGAAAGGTTGAAACGCACACTGATGACCTCCCTTTTCATCCCTTTTCATTTCGTGACGATTCGAGCCAACACAGCCCCTTCTCTACCGGATTCTAATCTGGGGTGTACTCACTTTTGTGAGTACATGTTCAAACATTAATGGCTGTATTTAGTTTTTTTCTGAGTGAACAAGAAATTTAAGCGGTTAAATATGTTGTTAAAAGGTCACTAATCATTGTGTCAAAGTTACATTTCTGTAATGCTTTCCTATGAAAAGATATACTCAAAAATCTGCAAAACTCTGAGGGGTGTATTCACTTTCGTGATATACTGTACATCTTCTTTGTCAAGGTAAGGGCAATGTTAAAGAGACACTGTGCAGGAAATGGTCAAAAAAGGTACTGCAACTATGCTGTTCATTGAAATTGGGCCGCCTATTGCCACATTTGATCTTTACATGAAAGTTTACTAAGTAATAAACAAATATTTTCTAGTATGGTGCAAGCACAGTCATTTTTGCAGCTAAAAATGGCTATTTTTGGAAATTCAAAATGGCGGACCATGGAGAAGATCCCAATTTTCATGTATGAAAAGTGCAAATTTTCCAGTCATAATGAATACTTAGAATTGATGGTGGTGGTAAGTATTCATGAAAAAGGTAGTGAATGGGCAGCATGAATTCTGGAAATAAACAACTAAAAATCTCACACAGTGTCCCTTTAAGATCACCAGCACATTAAAACACCTTGGATTTCCCATGGAAGTCGCATGGTACAGTATGTGCATGGATTTTTTTGTGAAAAAAGGTTCACACGCACTTTTCTTCTTTAAGTTGTTCTCTTCTTTTTATTTATGCATTAGCCTGATGACGTTTCAACCTTGTGGTCAGGACTGGCCCAAGCCTTTATGGGGCCCTAAGCAAAAATTCATCTGGGGCCCCCATACTCGATATATAGTGGGTTCTGTTTCATTCATCGTAGTAAATGGCACATGAGTAAAAAATATGGCTTGGGAAACTAGAGGACAATTCATTTCTTCTTGGAACTTCGCTTCTCGCAGGGGGCCCTGGTGGCTTGGGGGCCCTAAGCCACAGCATAGTTTGCTTATGCCTCGGGTCGGCCCTGCTTGTGGTCTTCCTCAGATTCCAGTATGGAAGGGGAAAAAATAAGCGCCGCCTACTGTAGACTTTCCATATACGGTAGGCCTACAATGTTTGTTATCTTGCACTATGCATTATATTTGCCGTATAAGTTATAACACTTTTTTCAAAACTTCACTTTGTGAAGTGTCGTGTATTTCTTTTTTATATGTGGAGTCTTGTGTATTATGTGAGGACAGGGTGTTGGGTAATTTCATCCAATGGATGAACAGGAACCAAATTGGAACAGGGTGATCCTGGCTGGAAGCGTCTGAAAAGCCCAAAGGGGAGGCAGTGGTATTTACAGACACTACTGTCTGCCATCATTTTTTAGTGCTTGGCCTCTCTCGCAGTGCTCTTTCTTTTTACAGCCAGTGAGGACATATCCACAGCCATCGCTGTTGCTATAGCCCACTACCCAGGCTCCGCCTTAGTGGTGATGCAACGCCTTTGGCTCAGCTACACTCGCTAAGTCCAGGAGCTCGTTCAGGTAGAATCTGGATCCCGCTACAGCGGGATCTCCACTTTGTTGGGAACTAATCAACTTTGAGCATTTCCAACCGTTCTGGGTAGAGGCTTGTTCAAAGCAGTGACGTTGTTTAAGCAGAGACGTTTTATTGGGCACTAAGAAATGTTTGGTTTAAACTTTGGCTCAGCCTGTCCTACCCTCGACCAGTAGAAAATCAAGGTAGGTGGGTCAACCATGCCGTTTAAGAATGTTAGTTGTTATGATCTGGGTCAGACCAAGTCTCGAAGAGATGTGAAATTCATGATGATAATCAGGCAAATAGCCCACTACATTGCAAATCATACTTATAACCACACTTTATCGTCTTACAATTCTTTCACTTTTAAGACCAATCCATTCATCCACCATCCACCCACCATCCTCTGTTGGGTCCCTTGTCTTTTTGCTCTGACAAGTACCTTGTTGCCAACGGCTTGGTACCTCTGGCGCCAAGGAGTTTTCACCAGAGTTTTCACCTGAGTTTATTTGTTGGTTTATGTGTTTGGTGGTTGGTTTACCAAGAAGCTTGCCCAAACAATGCATATCATCTGAATGCAGGGGCGTTGCCAGACCTATTTTACAGGGGCACATGCCTGGGTATTGATTTGCTGTGCCCCGGTATGAGTTTCACAAAAAAAACATGGAATTTAGCTCAACTGTAGCATGCAGAGTAATCTACGGAATGCGCACAAAATAGCGCACATGCACTACTTGCAATAATATAATTCATTTAAAACCTTTTTAAAATAAATAACAGCATTTTTTTTTAACTGGCACACTTTGCGTGTTCGCATTATGTGTCTGTGCCCTACTGTGCCCCTAGCATTAAGGGCCGTACACACACGTCGCTGCTAGTTACTCGCTCCGCGAATTAACTCAATAGAATGTCAATGTGTTCCAGCGAGACTAGCAGGCGAGTAGGCGAGTACTGTACAAGCGATGCGATGTGGGCGGATCCCGAGTTGAAAATATTTTATCTTCGAGCGAGGTGAGTAAGCGAGTAACCAATTGGAAGGCAGAGTTCGGTACTTCTTGCCTGTTCATTGGCAGTTAAAGCCGCGGGAACTTTCAGCGAACGTTCCATGAAAGAGAGGTGAGTAGGCGAGCAAGCGAGAAGCTAGTAAATAGCAGCGATGTGTGTGTACGGCCCTTTAGGTCAGTTGACGCTCCTGTCTGAATCTTTCAAAGTGTGTTGATATGTACCATGGCTTTTCCAGCTGATGCTTTTTAATGACGACGATTATCTGAGCAGGGTTGTGTTTCACGAAAGCATAGTTGCTCGCCAGTTAGCAACTTGGGTAGTTATAAAGTACAGTAGCTAACATAGTCAGCCGCTATGACTTGGAGAAATGCACCCCTGGTGTGAGTTTCTCAAAAGAGAAGTTGTTAGCCTGTTAGCAACTCCGGTAGTTGCCAATGGGAAAATGCATTGAAAACAACAAAGTAGCTAATGTAGTAAGCAACTTTGGTTTTGAGAAATGCACTCCTGGCTTGGCAGAGGCAATTGTGCAGTGTTCTTGCTGTTTTGTTACTTTGATTCTTTTTTTTCTTACCTTTTTTCTCATGAATTTTTAAATGTCAACCTCGACACTTATAGGTGACAATTTTTCAGATATTCACCGCATGGCAACGTTTATTTATGCATTTTTTCACCACAGATGTTAACACAACGCTGATAAGTAACACCTGTGAACTGTGAGTTTTCAACCATGACAACCTAAAGACATCTCAGTGAGAACAGCACTCTGTCATGTCTCAAGTCTGTAGCTATTCTGAGCAGGCTGTCAGGCAACCCCTGAAATATGTTAAAATAATTTTAAAAATCCAGACGTGAAGAGGAAACTAGCTCCCAGACTGCAAATAATGATCCACGTGAGATGACAGAGATGCATTTAGCATTTTGAGATGAACAAGGGAAAATGAGCAGAGAAGGATACATAAGAAGATAGAGGTTGAGACAGACAGACAGACAGACAGACAGACAGACAGACAGACAGACAGACAGACAGACAGACAGACAGACAGACGGACCGATCAAAAACCAAAGAGATACACATTAAACATTCTGAGATGAACAAGGGAAAAGGGGGAGAAAAAACACAATAAAGAGAGACAGAAGCACAGGCAGACACGCAGAAACAGAACCAAACCAAACAGACAAGGCAGACAGATAGGCACACAGACCGGCAGACAGACAGACAGACAGACAGACAGACAGACAGACAGACAGACAGACAGACAGACAGACAGACAGTCCACTGACGTAACAGACCGATGCAGACTGACAAGCCAGATAGTGGTAACTAGCATATGTGGGAGATTCCCATCTGATTGAACTGTTTGTTTTGTGTCTGTGTGTATGTGTATGTGTGGGTGTGTGTCTGCGTTTGTTAACTTGAGTTTGCCCCCCCCAAAAAAAATCCCGGCCGCCTTCTTGCTGTTTCTTGTTATCGTGATACTATCAACTGGGAGTGACAGGCGGCTCCGACCACTTTTCTATTGGGAGTTAATTAGGTTTCTATCTGAATGGTGGATGGGGTGAGAGGCAGAGAGAGGGTGGAGAGAGGGGGGAAGAGGTAGAGAGAGAGAGACAGACAGGAGATAAAGATGAAGAGATAGACCAGAAGAATTCTGAGGGGAGAACGCGTATGCATGGGGAGAGGAAGAGAAAAGGGGATAAAATAGACAGATATTGAGATAAGATAGACAATGCAGGCTAGAGATAAATATATATATATATTATTAGATATATATACGAGATATGCTGAAGTTGAGAACACTGCATGGAAAATGGACAGATTGAATTATGAAGATTGACGATGTACGCAGAACCTCTGATAGAAGATAGAGATGCAATATAGAGATATGCAGAAGATGGAGAAGAACCGCTGCATGGAAATGAAATTGAATAGCTACTATAACTTAGAGAGGAAAAGAGAAGGAAAACATGTACAAGGAGATATGAGATTGAGATATGAAGATTGACAATGTAGGATTTCTGTGAAGATAAGAGGTACAATAAAGACATATGCAGAAGATAAGCTTTGGTGACCCAATCGCGAGAGCACGAGTCACACGATATTCTGTTTCATGCGAAAACTCATTAGTTATCAATTTATTCCTCAATTTGTCTTCAGTCAAATATTGAATAAATGTTTAATGTATCACTTACATTTTGTTGCTTCTATTGTAGTTTAAATGCTTTTGAATTTATCCAACATTGGCTATATATGTTATTAAAATCAAACCCCTTAATATCAAGAGGGCTTCGCGACCCACTGTGGATCTTTGGTGACCCATAGGTTGGGTCCCGACCCATAGGTCGGGAACTACTGAGATGGACAATGTAGGATATAGATATACGAAATATGCAGAAGTTGAGAACACTGCATGGAAAATAGACAGATTGAGACAAAGACTGAGGGTGTAGGATTTCTGTGAATATAAAGATACAATACAAAAACGATATGCAGAAGATGGGAAGCATTGTAATGGAAATGGAAGTGAACAGCTACTATACCTTAGAGAGGAAAAGAGGAGACAAAAATGTACAGAGACTGAGATATGAAGACAGACAATGTAGGATAGAGATTTAGAAAGTAGCTATTGAGAAGAAGTTGAGGACACTGCAAGGAAAATATAAAAAGATATGCAGAAGATGGGAAGCATTGTAATGGAAATGGAAGTGAACAGCTACTATACCTTTCCTAGATGATATAGTAGTCTAGTGAGTGGGCGCTGTGGAGTGGAGGACAACAACACATGCATGGAAGAAGAAGGCATGCATGGGAAATAAAACAGGTTGTCCTTTGTTGGCTATGGAGTTCACCCATAGCGTTTTCAGGCCGACAGATAAACTATGCTGATGCCGCTTCCCACAACTTAACTTGAACTAACTGCCTATAAAAATTGACAGTTCGGGAAACGAAAAGTTGATTTGTGGCGCTAATTCAGTAGAACTTGGCGACAAACCTTAATGGCGAAATGGATGTCAGCAGGTAACACAGACCTGCAAACTCGTCAAAGAAAAAAAGGTGATGGTGTACAGCGGGGGTTCTATTTCTATTCACGTGGATGACCTAATTGGACAGGAAAAAGGTGACTGTCACCAAAAGGTGACGAGTTTGCAGGTATGTAACATCTGGGTAACAAGCGGTCACTTAAGGTAATAAAATGAACAATGTGGTATGAAAACGGGTCTTTCACTGTTAAACATGGAAGTTTCGAGTGTAACTGATGTGGGAACCAGCTCTGGCACCGCTGTTCTGACCGGCCTGAAAACAAACCCAGAGACAGATGGTTTGCTGAAATTCCATCTTCCATTTTTCTGCATAAACTTATTTCCTTAATTAAACGCAAACCCAAGACCTAGACATAATACTGAATCTCAGCAGATGGCTGGCCAACAGTATAATCATCTGTAGTCTGTGGGGCTATGCAAATAAATAGATGGAAATAAAAAACATCCCTTATGAAATAAAAGCTGCATTACTGTAAAACTAGTTTTTACCAAGCTACAATATTTTTCGGTCCAAAATATTGCATAATGCAGTTTTTTCCTAGTTTTTGCAGTACTGTATATTCACAATATTTTCATGTTCAAGATATTGTATTCATCACGTGAAAATGCAGAAATAATACAGCAAAACTACATCAAAACTGCAGTAGTTTAATCTTTCAAAAGGGATGACTTATCTTTCCACAACATGGAAGAAAGATAAGAAAACTGTGAGGAGACCATTTTTCAAGTAGGAAAAATTGGCATGTGACCTCTGATGTCATAAGAATGGTCATGAGAAAAAAACAGTTCCACATGAACCTATAGAACTCTTCAGAGTGGCCTCAGTGTTCTGACCTTGAGCCGTGACCTCGAAAACCTCGATAGAGACCTTCGAGACTTTGTTAGGGACTGACTAATTAGCTGGTAGCTTTAGTGGAATCAAGCGCTGCGCCAGGTGCTAGTGGCTTGGCTGAAAGCTAGCATGTGCTGGCCGTAGGGCTAGAGCAACAATTAGCTGGACATTAGAATGCAGTGTAGCTTAGCTGGGCTCATGGAAATGCATGAGCTAAAAGCAGCCGTGGGTGTGAGTTCAGGGGAGTAATGCAAATTGACCAACAGTGGGTTCGATGAGTTTGTTTGAGACTTACTAGTTATAGATTTAGGAGGAATATGGAGAGAGTTGAAAGATGAATGGAATGCAGAGAGAAAGAGAGAGAGAGAGAGAGAGAGAGAGAGAGAGAGAGAGAGAGAGAGAGAGAGAGAGAGAGAGACAGAGAGAGAGAGACAGAGAGACAGACAGACAGACAGACAGACAGAGAGAGAGAGAGAGAGAGAGAGAGAGAGAGAGAAAGAAAGACAGAGACTGAGACAGAGACTGAGACACACACTACCATGCACACATTACTTGACTCAGATGTATATTTACAGCACATACACTGCATACACATGTGTGCAGTTTTTTGTTTGACTATGGAGCTTCACTAAGGGTCGAAATGGCTGATTCAACGCACCCAGCAGTTCAGAGGGGCACCAAGAGGAAGGAGATACGGCTTTGGATGAGGGCCTACAATCACTTCGTTTCAGGAGGCCCAGGACTTTTCAGCACGACCCCTGACTGGACAGGAGGAGACATAGGGCCCGGGCATTTTTGGCTTAAAGGGGCCCCTCATAATTAGGGGGGCAGAACGGACTCACCAGTGGGCCCCACAGCCTCGTGGGCCCCTATTTTCAGAAATGTAAAAAAAAAAAGAGAGATTTTTTGTTTTTTACAATTCTGAAAATAGGGGCCCATGAGGGTGCGGGAAATGCCCGCTATGCCAGACGGCCAGTACAGCCCTGGCACGGCCCCTGAATGTGGGCAGGTGGCTCATGGACTGCTAGGTCTTGTGCTACACTTTTACTCCACTCGTTCTGCACACTCTTCCTTCTCGCTACAGAGCCAATGTCATGTCAACGAGTGCACAGTAATGGGAGCTGAACCCATAGGCCAGAAATGTAGAACACAGAGGGTTTTTATTTTTTACAATTCTTCTGTCCTTCTCTCTCTCTCTCTCTCTCTCTCTCTCTCTCTCTCTCTCTCTCTCTCTCCCTCTCTCTCTCTCCCTCTCTCTCTCTCCCTCTCTCTCTCTCTCTCTCTCTCTCTCTCTCCCTCTCTCTTGTCTGACCTAAAAAGCTAAGCGAGGAGTGAAGAGAGGAAGGGACTGAAACAGAGAATGAGAATGAGAGAGAGAGGAGGAGACTGAGAGAGAGAGAGAGAGAGAGAGAGAGAGAGAGAGAGAGAGAGAGAGAGAGAGAGAGAGAGAGAGTAGGGCACTACAAAAGGAAAGGAAGTGAGAAGAACAACAAGCGCAGATTGCAAGGAGGAAAAGGCCTTCTAAAATTAGAGTCTTTGTGGCTGAGTGTGTGTGTGTGTGTGTGTGTGTGTGTGTGTGTGTGTGTGTGTGTGTGTGTGTGTGTGTGTGTGTGTGTATGTGTGTGTGTGTGTGTGTGTGTGTGTGTCTGTGTGTGTGTGTGTGTGTGTGTGTGTCTGTATGTGTGTGTGTGTGCGCGCGTGTGTGTGCGTTAGAGACTGTTAGAGAGTTAGAGTGCACACACACGAGAGAGAGAGAGAGAGTGGGAGAGAGAGAGAGAGAGACAGAGAGATAGAGAGACAGAGAGAGAGAGAGGGGGGGGGAGGAGAAAGAGCAAAAGTGCATGCAGAAGTGTAAACTGAACTTACCTGTTGAAAGGGGTTGGTAATAGTCTGACTGCAGTATATGTAGTAATGCACAATATCTGTAAATGATAGTGATAGAGTGGAAGATGGAGAGAGATAAGAACGTAGAGACAGAAGATCAGAGAACAATTAGCAAAAAAAAGTTAACACTGCAACAATAAAAATATTCCACATAGTGAAAATATTACGATAAGGTCAAACTATTAAGAGATGCATTCCTATGACTTTTCTGCTACTAAGCTTACTTGTCATACACCCAATTTCGTGTGTGTGTGTGTGTGTGTGTACGTGCGTGCGTGCGCGCATGCGTGTGTGTGTGCGTGCGTGCGTGCGTGCGTGCGTGCGTGCGTGTGCGTGCGTGTGTGTGTGTGCGCGCATGTGTGTGTGTGCTAATTAACTCACCCGAGTTGATAAATTCCCTGGTCTGGTTCATGATGACCTTATCTGGCACCACACAGAAGTCACTTGTACCCTGAAAAAGAAGAAGAAGGAGAAGACAACCAGCTCCATTAATTACTAACATGAAGGCAAACCTAACTAGACTGCCTGTGCAGTCGCCTTCGACTGCTTAAGGTATATCCCCGAAACGCGACGCTTCCAGTCCCCCATCATTCCTACCACTCCCGTCCACCATTTCGTAAACGTATATGATACATACAGACGTGACATGACGTGCATTGGCTTAAAACCAAACGACTATTGTGAAAATGAAGCAAAAATGGGGCAAATGGTAATACTGTTTTAATGGTTCAGTGGATATACCACATTAGGTACAGTGTAATAACCAGTGTAACAATATTTAATACAATGTAATTTTTTTACTTACATCATGTGTTTGTGCGTAAGTGGTATTACATGGTATTGCATATTGTTACACTGGTATTATACTATATTACATGGTATTGCATACTGTTACACTCGTTATTACACTGTACCTGATATTGCATATTGTTACACTGGTATTACACTAGTATTACATGGTATTAAATATTGTTACATTGGTTATTACACTGTACCTAATATGGTAGATTCACTGAAATGGTGAACCATAAAATAAGGTGCTACCGGGCAAATCAATCCACCCAGTCAGAAGTTATGGGCCAAATGAAAATTCCGCCATTTTGAAAGTGTTGTCTTCCAAACTCGAATCAGTTCATGAACCTACCCTACAGCATTCACACACAAAATCTGGGACAAATCCATCCACCCGGTCAGTAGTTATGGGCCAAAGAATAATTCGGCCATCTTGAATTCAGCCATCTTGAAAGTGTTGACCTCCAAACTCGAATCAGTTCATGAACCTACCCTAGAGCATTTACACACCAAATCTGGGACAAATCCACCCGGTCAGAAGTTATGGACCAAACAAAAATTCGGCCATCTTAAATTCAGCCATCTTGAAAGTGTTGACCTCCCAACTCGACCCTAGAGCATTCACACACCAAATCTGGGACAAATCCATCCACCCGGTCAGAAGTTATGGACCAAACAAAAATTCGGCCATCTTGAATTCAGCCATCTTGAAAGTGTTGACCTCCAAACTCGAATCAGTTCATGAACCTGCCCTAGAGCATTCACCCAAAAAATCTGGGACAAATCCAAACATCCGTTCAAAAGTTATCGCGTTAACACGAAAGACCTTACGCGGCGGCGGACGCGGCGGCGGACGCGGCGGACGCGGCGGACGCGGCGGACGCGGCGGCGGCGCACGCAAAACCATTACATCCCCGACGCTCCGCGTTTCGGGGATATAATGACCCGCGCATACTCTCTCTCACACACACATACACACACGCACACATACAGTGAAAGAAAGTGAAAGCCCATTGGGAAACTCCAACTCCCATTGTCATTGTGATTCAGCACACAAGTGAACACTGCACACTGCACACAACGAAATTGCATTTAAGCCTCACCCGTGCAAGGGGGCAGCCCTCAGTGGCGCCCCATGGGGAGCAGTGCGGTGGGACGGTACCATGCTCAGGGTACCTCAGTCATGGAGGAGGATGGGGGAGAGCACTGGTTGATTACTCCCCCCACCAACCTGGCGGGTCGGGAGTCGAACCGGCAACCTCTGGGATGCAAGTGTGACGCCCTAACCGCTCACCCATGACTGCCCCAATACTGTACTATATTCACACACACAGTCACACACACACCATATGAACTCACGACTGTAATATTAAATAAAATGGAAAGAACATATAACATGTAACCAGTGGTGTAGTCTACGTAGAACATATAACATGTAACCAGTGGTGTAGTCTACGTAGAACATATAACATGTAACCAGTGGTGTAGTCTACGTAGAACATATAACATGTAACCAGTGGTGTAGTCTACGTAGAACATGAAACATGTAACCAGTGGTGTAGTCTACGTAGAACATGAAACATGTAACCAGTGGTGTAGTCTACGTAGAACATATAACATGTAACCAGTGGTGTAGTCTACGTAGAACGCAGGTATACGGAGTATACCCACTTCTACATTTTAGGGGCTTCAGTATACCCACTTAAAATTGATTGATCCATTATTTAGAATAGCATAAATATATACAGTATACCCCCTTCCAAAAATGTCCGAATATACACTATACCCACTTCAAAAAAAGTAGACTACACCGCTGCATGTAACGGATAATAAACATTTAACAGACATATTTGGCAAGTAGAGCATGTAAAGGGAAGTCTAGACAACGGTTGTAAGACAGCTTACTTAAATTGCTCTGAAAAATATGTTCTTAAAAGGACCCAAAAAAGGCTTAAAGTAAAACCCTTATCCTAACTTACCTTTTTATATTACCTAAACAACTGTTGACTAAACAACTAAATATCTGACTATAGTGAGATTTACTTCGACCTAACTCTCTAGCCCACCTTGCTTTATGAGAAAAAGACTCAAAAGGGCTAAAAAAGGACAAAAAAGGCTAGAAATAAAAACCCTACCTTACCATACTATTACCGGTACCTAACCAACTATTGACAAAACTACGTAAATATCGGACTAGTCAGATACTCTCTCTGACCTGACTGACTCCTTGTTTTATGGGGAAAGGACTAAAAAAAAGTCTAAAAAGGACAAAAAAGCCTAAAAATAAAACCCTTACCTTTTTATAATACCACACCAACTATTGATTAAAGCTAAACTAAACTATTGACTGGCTAACCACCCTGACTGACGCCTTGCTTATCCGTTATCATTATGCATCCTGAGTTATTATTTGTTTGTGGCGAGACACAGAAAGCTTCCACGTAATCATTAACACACCCGCCAAAAATTACCTCATTACAAATGAATTCACCCCCTCAATTTCCTATTGTACGCACAAACACAAAAATGTGCAGTCACTGAAAACATTCTCTCTCTCTCTCTCTCTCTCTCTCTCTCTCTCTCTCTCTCTCTCTGTGTCTCTCTCTCTCTCTGTCTCTCTCTCTCTCTCTCTCTCACACACACACACACACACACACACACACACACACACACACACACACACACACACACACACACACACACACACACACACACACACACACACAAACAGACACACACACACACACACACACAAACAAATGCAGGCTCAGAGAAACAAATTACCAAGCTCCTTTCGTCCCGGTCCTCGTGCATAAAATTGGTGGGATTGATGAATATTTCATCCAGTTCAGCCAGAGAGAGTAGAGAGAGAGAGGTTCCATTGGCCCATTGTTTCCTGGTTCTATTATGCCCCCCCTTAGGTAGACCTAGGCAGACCTAAGGACTGTTCTATTCATTGTAGGAGCATTATGACACGGCCCTTTAGGCAGACCGGAACCTTGTCGCGTTAGGTGCCCATAGAAACCTATTATGTTGGCATATCTCTATAGAATATCTCTGGTTCAGCTTGTCTGCTCTGCTTGGCGCCTAATTACCTTCATTTCAGCTGCATCTCTCAGCTCGTTACGACAGCCCCTCGTCACTCGACACCATGGGTGCGTTTAAATATGCAGACTTCTGTCCTCCACTTGTGCTTGTGGCCTTGCATTTGCTGATGCCCCGCCTCCGTGGAGAAAACAATGAAGTTTCTCTACTGTCAGCCTAGCTGAAACAATGTTGGGGGACTGTTCCTCATTCACCATCCCGATTGCAAATGAGGAAATTGCATTAGAATTGTGATTTTGCAAGATATTGAATTAATTTTCTGTCGTTGGTGACATCATCATGAGGACACAAGCAGGCAAGTGAGCAAGGGAGGACGGGAGTCTGCATATTGGAATCCACCCCCTGCCTCATGTTACCACAAAATGACTATCAAGCTTCTCGACCCATGTTATCTTCCTATGGCCGCCGTGTTAATGAGCATCACACAAACAGATACTATACACACGTACAGTACTGTAGAACACAGTTTGCAGCAGCCTTTAGGGCAGTGGTTCCTAAACTGGGGGGCCGGGACCCGAAAGGGGGGTCACGGAGGTACTGCAGTGGGGTCGTGGACTAAAGGGACTGTTTGGATAAAACCTTAAATATATGCTTTTATAACCTCTCCATGCATTGTTAGTAACAATGTTTGCTTGAGTGGGTAATAAATGTAGGCTATTTACTTTTCCTGTGATATACATTCAAGTTTAGCACAAAAAAAAATGTTTTTGCATTTGGAAAATGGGAGGTGCGGGTCGCGAAAATAATATTTCATCCTGCTTTTGGAGATGCTGTCTGAGGTTGCCATTGCTCTTCTGCTTCCAGTACACATGCAGTATGCTGTAAATTAGTACAAGTGTGAGTATGACTGTCAACTGAAGACTTCGATTAACCCCTTAATGCAGAGCCTATGTTATAACACTGCTGTTACCAAAATTATAGTGGCTATGTCTTAATGTTACTTAAAGTGTACCTCCGGGATTTTGGACACCAGGCCT
>NC_085873.1:42586347-42603847 GCF_034702125.1 Engraulis encrasicolus | reverse complement strand
CTACTCTACTCTAATAATAATAATAATTAAAAGAGACAAAATGCCATACAAAATATATTTTTAAAAAGAATGTGCATAGCGCACCTGAACTGGAGGCACGTTGCAAATCAGGAAGCAGTGTGGAGGGCAGTTTTTTTCCACTGCAGTAGGATGCCATAAATAAGCTTCCTCAGGTTGTGAATGCGTCTTAACACCCTCTTTTACTGGGTATTGTGGGGAATCACTAATTTGACGCCCTTTTGGTACTGATGACTTAAATCAGGGGTTCCCAAACTGGGGTGCGTGCACCCCTGGGGGTGCGTGGCTTGCCACAAGGGGGTGCGGGAGCTGAATGGAGCAATGGTGGATATGTGTGTTTTTATACAGCATTACTAAAAATTAAGTAGTTTTTAATTGTATGGTGAATTGTATGCTTGAGGAAACATCAAATCTATTGGAAATGAGGATTCCCTAAATGACTCTGCATAATGTGCAATGATTTGTGAAGTGAAGCCATATTTGAGTGGCCATAAGTACGCCAAAACATTCACTTAGGGGGTGCGCGAACCATATGGAAATGTACCAGGGGGTGTGCAAGGAAAAAAAGTTTGGGAACCCCTGGCTTAAATCATACAATCCTAATCCTAACCGTAACCCTAAACCTAAACCTAAACCTAACCCTAACCCTAACCCTAAAATCGCTTGTTTGAAAAGTTTGATTACCATGTGACGTAAGAAATCAGTAACGAAAGTAGTCAAACTAGTGGATCCTGGGTATTGTGGGTGTTGTATGCCCCAGTTTATTTTTTACAAGCAATGGCCACAGATTTCTTGGTTCTAAATTGGAATGAGCTGTAATAGCTAAAACCACAACTTTCTGTTGCAAGACTTGCAAAATCCAGTACCTTAACTATTATCACACAAAAGACATTTAAAAACCTTATTCTACTATTAAAAATGCATGATACATAATATATTAAACATTTATGCTAATAATACTATAGCCGTATTATATTATATTATATCATATTATATTATATTATATTATATTATATTATATTATGTTGTATTATGTAATGCTAGGTTATATTATATTATATTATATTATATTATATTATATTATATTATATTATATTATATTATATTATATTATATTATATTATATTATGAGCCTATACCACATAGCCTCTATGTGCAGCCGACAGTTCCACATCCCCCCTCGTCACCCCCTGGGCAGCTGCCCCCCAAAATGTCTGTGCATGCCAGTGATTGAGGGAGTGTGTGTTTCATGTAGTCAAGTAAAATAGCTATCACAATCACTTGATAGTTCTTTATTGGAAATGAACTTGCTAATAGATTTAAAAAAAAAATCTGCAACACACAATCTGTTCTTATAAACATTAGGGGTACACTTATGAACATCAATGAGGTTTTGGGTGTGCCTCTTTCAACGAACATGGTGAAAAAACACACAAGACATGTTAGTCATGTCACACCATGTTGAAGAGATTAAAGAAATTGAAAGTGATAGTAAAAAGATGCACATGATTTCATATAATTTTACAACATAATCGGTTGATAATAAAAACAATTCCAATAAAGAAAAGTACACACTGCTTCGCATTTTTTTCTCACATGATTTATGTGTTCTATAATCCTTACATGGAAATAATTACAATAATAAAATAAACAACTCTCTGCTGTAAATGACCTTTACAGACCTTAATGGACTCCTATGACTGAGATTTCTGAAATGTAATTTCAAATTCTTTGTATGACCAGTGCATGTAAAGAAATTGACAATAAAACCCACTTGACTTGATTTCAATAAATCATTAAATCTTGTTTACCGATCGGGCCATGTCCAGGGGCTCTTATTTCCAAAACAAATTAGATGCTTAACTTTATGGTAATTTTTACAACAGCAAAGAAAAATCAACAGATTTGTAAAATCAACAAAAAAATTAACTTTGGACAGGTACGTGTATGTATGTGTATCATTACTTCAATTTTGCCATTTCAAGCATCTTTTTGGAAACCGTAAATAGCTCATCCAAGCCCTTTCTGAGTGCTAAGTATGTGCTCCAGAATGACATACCTGCCCCAGCTACACTTCCAGCGATTGGTATGAATCTGAGGGCTGATTCTATTGCTTCTGCCACTATAAAGCCAGTTAGTTCAACTTGCAGAGCAGTCACAGATTTGGAGGCAATTGCTTTCACTAGTTTTGAATGCTTGAAATCTGCAGGAATTGGCTTGCCTACTCTGTCTGAAAGCTGCTTCATGGATGTATCATCTAAACCAAATGAATAGTAGACCTTGGTGAGAAAAGCAGAGATTGTTGTAACATCAAATGCAGCTGATACACCTGGCAATGGGGCTGCTCCAACAGCACCAGATGCAGAGGCCTGAGCCCAGATACCTCTCTTGAATGCTTTGTACTTCTTCTTAAGAATCTCAATTGAATACACAGGCAAACTAAGAGTTAGAGCATCTTGCTTCTTCTCTGGAAGGTCTTTCTCCAGCACACACATCATCTCATGGAAGTCAAACTTATCCAGCTTCCACGATGACACAAGGAAGATTTGAGCCGAAGGAAAGTCGTTGAGTTTTTCTTTAAGGTCTTGTCGGATGACACTTAGTGTTTGCTCTTCTGCCTTTCCCTTCCTCTTTTCTGATTTCACATCCTGGTCGATTTTTGTACGGACAAAATAAAAATTCTTTTTGTTTTTTCTGATTTCTTTAGCTAGCATTATGTCATGCTCTGTTAGTCTTGTGCATGTGAGTATCAGGAAAAAGTCATAATTATCTAAATTAACATCTTTTATGTATTTCTTAGTTTGGAACTTCTCTGTCCCTATACCCGGCAGATCCCATATGTTGACGTTGGGCATGGTTGGGTGGGGGTACATTGTGGGTGTCTTGGTGCATTCCACAACATCAGTGGGGGCAGCTCTTTCTTCATCACCTTCTTTGACACCCCTGATGGCATTCACAAAAGAGGACTTTCCTGCCCCTGTCCCCCCTGTCACAGCAATATTGAGGGTGACATGACACAATTCTTCAAACTCTTGTTTTGCTTTTTCTTGGGCTTCCTCAAAGGTGGATGCTCCAGATGCCTTTATCGCAGCTTCAACTTCAACAGCCAGCTCACGCTCCATGCTCTAAACACAAGATTGTTACAGTCAGTCCAGACTCCTAGCCATGCATATAATGTGTATCTGTCTCAGGAATTACATGGGTTCACTATAATAACATACATCATAATATGTATATAGTGTAGTAGTAAAACATATAGGCATTCATTGTTGCATGATATTTTATTAATTTTAAGATTAATGCAGCCATCTCACATACTTTCTGTTGTTCTGATGCTATTACATCTCTGCTATATTTCTTCCAAAATCAGGACATACTATGACTAAATTGAAGAGCCTTTTTGCAAATCACAACAGGCTATTCACATGTAAATGCAATAAATATATTATTATTTATTTTTTGGTGTTAAGGTAGAAATGGGGCAATTGGAACTGGAAGATGTGATTTTTCCTCGACAGATTCAAATAGCACAATTGTGTATTAGGTATATAATTTGAGAAGCACATAGGCTAATTTTATAATATTTTTTAAAAATGGATGTATTCTGGAAAAAGGCTCTTCTATTATACCCTAAAGCCTAACTGTACAATTTTATGGAAAATAATTTAAGTGCAAAGTAATGCTTACTACCCTAGGAAATTAATTAAATGTCATGTGTAGCCAGATTTGAATATTGTTCATATGTAGGCAATTATATGTGTGGTGTGGCATGTAAACACTGCTAAAACATACCCCTGAGTGTTGTGCCATCATTGGAAGAATGGTCTGAAAGAATCCAGCAGTCAGAGTGCAGTAGGTGGACTCCAGGTTGTTCATATAAATCCAGTTGGAGGGAGGAGCTCAATCAGGGGAGGTGACTACAGAGGTCCAGTTGATGGTAACAACCAGTTATTGTATTTTAAAGGCAGAGTAGAGAAGATTGAACTTTATTGTCCCCAGGGGGAAATTTGTCTTGGGATTCAACAATCCCTGCATAACATACAGTACTCACTCACATACACACACAACATAACATAAAGAACATAAGAAACATAAAAGAAACTCAACACAGAAAACAAAAAAAACATTAAAACTGTGCACTGCCTGCACATGGCATGTCTATCTGTCATTAAGCATTCTTATCGCATTGGAGATAAAAGAGTTCTATATTTGTTCAGTCTGCAGTTCAGTGTCCTGAAACGTCTACCTGAGGGAAGCAGTGTATTTTCATGATGTAGAATGTGTGTGGGGTCCTCTATAATCTTCAGTGCCTCCCTGAGCACTGATTTTTCGTAATGTTGATGACCAATAATCTTCAACAATCTGACCAACAAGGTGAAGTCTAAAAAAGTTATCTTTTATGAAACAAACCTGGACACCATACACGTGCATAAAACAGAAGGGGCAACCTACTGTATTTAAAACTGTTCTTTGTATTTTGTTTTTGGGTGCTATGTTGTATTTTAAAATAAATATTGGCTCCCCCAAACTGAAAACAAGGTTGGCAGAACATAAATATGCCATCAGAACCGCTAATCCCAATTATCCCATGGCCGTGCACTACAAAGATGTTGGACATGGTAGCTGTGACACATTAAGGATCTCTGGAATAGAACACATCAAAAAAACAATGAGAGGGGGGGACAGGTTGAAAAAACTGCTACAGCGGGAATCCTTTTGGATATATACCCTAAGGATAAGGTTCGTTTTTTTAAAAGACACCCTTCCCACTCCCACTCTGCTCAGACACTTCTGTACAAGATGTACAGTTTTTAGGCAGAGGTTGTCATAGTTATTCCAAATGTTTTGTGTGCAAAAACTACTCAGTTTATTTAAAAATGATTGACTTGTCATGAATTGCCTTTATTGAATATTGTTCACCAGGAACTCTCACACTTGGCACCTGCCATCATCTAACACATTGGGGTCCAGGAGAGGTAGGGTATGGAAAATTGAGAAAATGCTGAGCGGAATCTACACATTTTAGCTTTCGTTTCTGGCAAATTGTTATAGTGTGCATTTCATTTTTCCTCTTATTCTGATTTTACGCAACACTCAGGCCTATGAGTCTAGATGTACACAAGTAAAAGGTTTTTTTAAATTATTGAATATACTGATGAAAGTCATTCAACTATAATAATTGGAGTAAATGTAATCACATTTAGCTCAACATCACATAGATTAACATCTCAGCAAAGCAGCCACCAATCTACAGTTACATTGTATTCCTGGTCAACCACAACACACGTCCAGAATCTCCCTCGACTAGCAAGACTTGGATACTCACAATTAGGTTAAAATATTTAGCCAGTGCACAGTCAAAATCTCAGGATAAGAAAAAAATTCATATCCTCAACCTTACCCAATCTATCTCCCAGTCACACACCCATCATCGTCTACATTTGTACTGAACCACAAAATTAGCTCAAAATTTCTCCTGAATAGCTTCACATTCCAGCACAACTAGCAGTCACATAACTCCAAAGTCTCCATACCCGTACAACCCAGCCATGCTCATCCCTCCACCCCCTTTGCGAACCTTTGCATCCCAGCTAATGGGTCACTTAGTAAAGGTAGCCCCAAACTCTGGCAAGTCCTCCCACATGTACTGTATCAACGCACATCACATTCCACCTTCAAAGCTTCAAAGCACAGGAAACGCCAGGAAACCTACCAACATGGCTTGCCAACCATGGGGTTGAATGAGCTGATATCTGTTTTATATTTGCTTTGTTTTTTCTTCATGGTCTATTTTTATCTGTCTGATGTACATCTCTTCGTTCATTTCAGTGATATTCGATCCCTCGCACTCGTTTAGGGATAGGCCTATTTGTGATAAATCTTATCATGGCTCAGATTTTTGGCAACGACATGTCTTTTACAGGTTTAGCAGGGAACTTAGCAGGGACACCTAGTGATTATTGACGCCTAGCCACAATGTACCCATCTCTGGAGATACTTTAGAGTTTTCCTGATATTGAATCATACACTATCTCTCTCTAGTCTATCTTACCAACCTGGGCTCTTGGGACTGAAAATAGTAGGTGTGGGAAACCTCACACCTTGCTTGGTGAGTGTCATTGTAGTTGTCATCTTATTGGAGCATTTTTCTGAGCAGGAAACCCCCCCATTTGCGAGAGGATGCATCCCCAAATATCTACATGATCATTCAAAGCTGAACTCGTGTTTTGTTGTGGTGAAAAAAGAGTGTATGGTATTTCATTTTCAGCAGGGATTAAATGAAATAAAGTTAAATTAGGCTAGTGGTGTGGATCGGCACTGCCCTCACGATCCGATTCGATCACGATTCGGGAGGTAGTAGATCCGATTCGATTCGATTCTACTAGATCCAATCCGATTCGATTCAATTCTACAATGCATTGCAATGCATTACATTTCTACTGAACGCAAAGCAAATGTTCAGCCATGATGAGGAAATACAAGTAGTCAGATACTGAGCAACTATTTATTGGCTGTTTTCTGTATCAGTCTGTATCAGTCTTGCAATGTTTTGAAGTGTTTTTATTTAATTTAACATTCATTTGCTCCCGAAATATCCATGGAAGTAATTGAAACTTAAAAAAATTGCCGGATTGATTCTGGAACTTGCCGGATCTGGATCGTCCATGCCCCGGATCGATTCGGATCGCCGAATCGATCATTGTTGACACCACTAAATTAGGCTATTAAAAGTAAACATAAAAATTGTGTTTCAGCAGCTCACAGACACATACATTGTTTCATATTTTACATCTCACAGTCTTCATGACATTTGCAGCTGTACAGGCATTTGTTGCATGCATAAATGGTTTTCCTTGCAGAGTTTCAGTGTGACAAAATGTGTCAGAATAGTAGAATAGCCTATGTTTGGGTGCAACATTTGAACAGTAGGCCTATGAGTCATGTTTCACACAAAAAAAGTTTAAGCAATGGAAAAACTGTTATAAAACAAGCTGTTGTAACTTTGATGTGTATTCAAAGTGAGCCAGGACAAAAATCAATAGGGTACACAGTGTATTAGTCTAGTCATTATAGGGGGTCCACGCGCACCCCCCGTAATTGTTGTTGACACAATTTTTTTAGACTCCTTAATATGTCTAGTTGACAATAAAAGGTGTTAACAGTGCTGTAAATTGTCCCATGACTGTTTTTCAGAGGTCATCTTGGAAACTGTGCAATAGCGATTTGTTCAATTATGACATTTGACTATTCACATAACTTTTGAACCAGACATGGTACAAAGACAAATGAATGAGACCACTTTTCCACATAATTCCAGCATGGGGAATTGTTGAGACTACTTTGTAGAACAAAAATGACTAAAATATATCAAATATTCTACACATTCGGACAGGAATTTTGTAAGTTTTGAAAAAATAATGCAAAGACGACAGTAATTGCAAGCATTTATGACTAAGTATCGAAACAATATACTTCACTTTTCACCCTACAGTATTTAAAACTGCAGACATGGTAACTGCACAGCATAGCCTCTGTATTGAAGGGCAATAGACTTTTATTGGTGGCTTGATAACAGTGTTTTTAAACCACTGTCCCGTGACAGATCATGAGGAAAGATCATGGACAGATCATGTGCTCTGGAAAAATATAACATGACATTTTAAATTGGTGGTTTGGCTTGAGATTTTTTTCTTTGAAAATTGATTGATTGAAAATTGATGGCTCAGAAAAATCTTAAACTTTTTGCTTAGAATGTTCTCTGAGGGAAGCAATACAAGTTGAATGGTTAGCAGCAAATGTGCCACTGTGTGTGAAGCAACTGTGGAATTACTTCATACTTAATTAATATGTTTGATTTTCAGCATTTTCAAGTGTGTTGCTTAATATACTTCACAAATAGTTTATAGATGCAGGTCCATATAACATGTCATACATGATAAGTAAGTAGGTAACTTAGTTTTGCTATTATCATTTCAAAGTTGCACGTACAACACATCTCAATTGCAAGTCCATAAAGCTGGAGAGAGTATCGTATCAAAAGTCAACTACTATGTGACACGTGCAAATAACAAGGGAAGGGGTGAAGTACAGTACAAGGAAATATAAAACTAAAATAGATAGATAGCCTTTATTGTCCCCAAGGGAAAATATACTGGCAGGCCATGTAGTCTAGTCATTATAGCGGGTCCACGCGCACCCCCCGTAATTGTTGTTGACACAATTTTTTTAGACTCCTTAATATGTCTAGTTGACAATAAAAGGTGTTAACAGTGCTGTAAATTGTCCCATGACTGTTTTTCAGAGGTCATCTTGGAAACTGTGCAATAGCGATTTGTTCAATTATGACATTTGACTATTCACATAACTTTTGAACCAGACATGGTACAAAGACAAATGAATGAGACCACTTTTCCACATAATTCCAGCATGGGGAATTGATCGGAATGGTCATTAGGTTCATTGAAACATGTTGAGACTACTTTGTAGAACAAAAATGACTAAAATATATCAAATATTCTACACATTCGGACAGGAATTTTGTAAGTTTTGAAAAAATAATGCAAAGACGACAGTAATTGCAAGCATTTATGACTAAGTATCGAAACAATATACTTCACTTTTCACCCTACAGTATTTAAAACTGCAGACATGGTAACTGCACAGCATAGCCTCTGTATTGAAGGGCAATAGACTTTTATTGGTGGCTTGATAACAGTGTTTTTAAACCACTGTCCCGTGACAGATCATGAGGAAAGATCATGGACAGATCATGTGCTCTGGAAAAATATAACATGACATTTTAAATTGGTGGTTTGGCTTGAGATTTTTTTCTTTGAAAATTGATTGATTGAAAATTGATGGCTCAGAAAAATCTTAAACTTTTTGCTTAGAATGTTCTCTGAGGGAAGCAATACAAGTTGAATGGTTAGCAGCAAATGTGCCACTGTGTGTGAAGCAACTGTGGAATTACTTCATACTTAATTAATATGTTTGATTTTCAGCATTTTCAAGTGTGTTGCTTAATATACTTCACAAATAGTTTATAGATGCAGGTCCATATAACATGTCATACATGATAAGTAAGTAGGTAACTTAGTTTTGCTATTATCATTTCAAAGTTGCACGTACAACACATCTCAATTGCAAGTCCATAAAGCTGGAAAGAGTATCGTATCAAAAGTCAACTACTATGTGACACGTGCAAATAACAAGGGAAGGGGTGAAGTACAGTACAAGGAAATATAAAACTAAAATAGATAGATAGCCTTTATTGTCCCCAAGGGAAAATATACTGGCAGGCCATGTAGTCTAGTCATTATAGCGGGTCCACGCGCACCCCCCGTAATTGTTGTTGACACAATTTTTTTAGACTCCTTAATATGTCTAGTTAACAATAAAAGATGTTAACAGTGCTGCAAATTGTCCCACGACTGTTTTTCAGAGGTCATCTTGGAAACTGTGCAATAGCGATTTGTTCAATTATGACATTTGACTATTCACATAACTTTTGAACCAGACATGGTACAAAGACAAATGAATGAGACCACTTTTCCACATAATTCCAGCATGGGGAATTGATTGGAATGGTCATTAGGTTCATTGAAACATGTTGAGACTACTTTGTAGAACAAAAATGACTAAAATATATCAAATATTCTACACATTCGGACAGGAATTTTGTACGTTTTGAAAAATAGTGCAAAGATGACAGTAATTGCAAGCATTTATGACTAAGTATCGAAACAATATACTTAACTTTTCACCCTATTTAAAACTGCAGACATGGTGACTACACAGCATAGCCTCTGTTTTGAAGGGCAATAGACTTTTATTGGTGGCTTGATAACAGTGTTTTTAAACCACTGTCCCGTGACAGATCATGAGGAAAGATCATGGACAGATCATGTGCTCTGGAAAAATATAAAATGACATTTTAAATCGGTGGTTTGGCTTGAGATTTGTTTCTTTGAAAATTGATTGATTGAAAATTGATGGCTCAGAAAAATCTTAAACTTCTTGCTTAGAATGTTCTCTGAGGGAAGCAATACAAGTTGAATGGTTAGCAGCAAATGTGCCACTGTGTGTGAAGCAACTGTAGAATTACTTCATACTTAATATATATGTTTGATTTTCAGCATTTTCAAGTGTGTTGCTTAATATACTTCAAAAAATGGTTTATAGATGCAGGTCCATATAACATGTCATACATGATAAGTAAGTAGGTAACTTAGTTTTGCTATTATCATTTCAAAGTTGCACGTACAACACATCTCAATTGCAAGTCCATAAAGCAGGAAAGAGTATCGTATCAAAAGTCAACTACTATGTGACACGTGCAAATAACAAGGGAAGGGGTGAAGTACAGTACAAGGAAATATAAAACTAAAATAGATAGATAGCCTTTCTTGTCCCCAAGGGAAAATATACTGGCAGGCCATGTAGTCTAGTCATTATAGGGGGTCCACGCGCACCCCCCGTAATTGTTGTTGACACAAATTTTTTAGACTCCTTAATATGTCTTGTTAACAATAAAAGATGTTAACAGTGCTGCAAATTGTCCCACGACTGTTTTTCAGAGGTCATCTTGGAAACTGTGCAATAGCGATTTGTTCAATTATGACATTTGACTATTCACATAACTTTTGAACCAGACATGGTACAAAGACAAATGAATGAGACCACTTTTCCACATAATAAGTGAGTTCGCAATTACCAGTGCGCCTGCGCGAAATTGACCTAGCAACGCAAAACGGTAGATAAACAAATGCGTGGATACCAGATCCTGCCTTCCCAAAGCGGTAGGACACTGAGCTGCACACCAGTAAACGAGGTAAATAAATGTCATAATTTGTGGATTTCGTAGTGGGTTAAAAGTGGTGCTTTCTGTAGATTTTAGAATTATTGCATTGCGATTCATGGGCGCCGGCATTGTGCACTGTCGCCATTGCTGAAGTGTGCCGTTCTCCGTTATGCCATAGTTGCTGCCATTATCAATTCTGGTGACTGAGACCATCAAAATGACAGCCTGAATTAAGTTTTGAATAAAGTTTCATGGATAGACGATGACAGACAGTGGCCACAGGTGATTAATGAAGCTATATCATGAACTGGTAGAATAAATTAATGAAACATTCAATTTAAGAAGGACATGTAAAGCTGTACTGAAGACATAGTAGCTATGTGTGGGCTAACTGGCATCTCTTCAAAACGAGTTTGTTAATGAATTCTGGTTTCACTTAAAAAGTTCAAAAATGTCTTGTTTTCAACCCGAAGACCCTCCTTGATCTACCAGCGAAATTTAGAGTAATTTGGGGTTGTTAAATGGTTGTGTGAATTGTTTGTTGTCAACATTACATATTCGGATTTAGCTAGCAACCCGGATGGTTAGCCTTCTGTTAGTTACCAGACATCTCTCCAAAACAAGTTCGTTATTAAATTCTGGCTTCACTTACAAAGTTCAAAAATGTCTTGTTTTCAACCCCAAGACCCTCCTTGATCTACCAGCGAAATTTTGAGTGATTTTGGGGTTGTTAAATGGTTGTGTGACTTGTTTGTTGTCAACATTACATACTCGGATTTAGCTAGCAACCCGGATGGTTAGTCTTCTGTTAGTTACCAGACATCTCTCCAAAACAAGTTCGTTATTAAATTCTGGTTTCACTTAAAAAGTTCAACAATGTCTTGTTTTCAACCCCAAGACCCTCCTTGATCTACCAGCGAAATTTTGAGTAATTTTGGGGTTGTTAAATGGTTGTGTGACTTGTTTGTTGTCAACATTACATACTCGGATTTAGCTAGCAACCCGGATGGTTAGTCTTCTGTTAGTTACCAGACATCTCTCCAAAACAAGTTCGTTAATTAATTCTGGCTTCACTTAAAAAGTTCACAAATGTCTTGTTTTCAACCCCAAGACCCTCCTTGATCTACCAGCGAAATTTTGAGTAATTTTGGGGTTGTTAAATGGTTGTGTGACTTGTTTGTTGTCAACATTACATACTCGGATTTAGCTAGCAACCCGGATGGTTAGTCTTCTGTTAGTTACCAGACATCTCTCCAAAACAAGTTCGTTATTAAATTCTGCTTTCACTTAAAAAGTTCAACAATGTCTTGTTTTCAACCCCAAGACCCTCCTTGATCTACCAGCGAAATTTTGAGTAATTTGGGGTCGTTAAATGGTTTTGTGAATTGTTTGTAGTCAACACTACAAACTCGGATTTAGCTAGCAACCCGGATAGTTAGCATTCTGTTAGTTACCAGACATCTCTCCAAAACAAGTTCGTTAATTAATTCTGGTTTCACTTAAAACGTTCAAAAATGTCTTGTTTTCAACCCCAAGACCATCCTTGACCTACCAGCGAAATGTTGAGTAATTTGGGGTTGTTAAATGGTTGTGTGAATTGTTTGTCGTCAACATTACATGCTCGGAGTAACCCGGCTAGATAAAATATCATGCGCTTTCATAGGTATCCCGGGGCAACGCTGTTTTGTTTATCTCTCAAAATGGCGAATATTACCCATAATGCATTTCGCGCCGGTAATTGCGAATTCACTTATTCCAGCATGGGGAATTGATCGGAATGGTCATTAGGTTCATTGAAACATGTTGAGACTACTTTGTAGAACAAAAATGACTAAAATATATCAAATATTCTACACATTCGGACAGGAATTTTGTACGTTTTGAAAAATAGTGCAAAGATGACAGTAATTGCAAGCATTTATGACTAAGTATCGAAACGATATACTTCACTTTTCACCCTATTTAAAACTGCAGACATGGTGACTACAGAGCATTGCCTCTGTATTGAAGGGCAATAGACTTTTATTGGTGGCTTGATAACAGTGTTTTTAAACCACTGTCCCGTGACAGATCATGAGGAAAGATCATGGACAGATCATGTGCTCTGGAAAAATATAAAATGACATTTTAAATTGGTGGTTTGGCTTGAGATTTTTTTCTTTGAAAATTGATTGATTGAAAATTGATGGCTCAGAAAAATCTTAAACTTCTTGCTTAGAATGTTCTCTGAGGGAAGCAATACAAGTTGAATGGTTAGCAGCAAATGTGCCACTGTGTGTGAAGCAACTGTGGAATTACTTCATACTTAATTAATATGTTTGATTTTCAGCATTTTCAAGTGTGTTGCTTAATATACTTCACAAATAGTTTATAGATGCAGGTACATATAACATGTCATACATGATAAGTAAGTAGGTAACTTAGTTTTGCTATTATCATTTCAAAGTTGCATGTACAACACATCTCAATTACAAGTCCATAAAGCAGGAAAGAGTATCGTATCAAAAGTCAACTACTATGTGACAAGTGCAAATAACAAGGGAAGGGGTGAAGTACAGTACAAGGAAATATAAAACTAAAATAGATAGATAGCCTTTATTGTCCCCAAGGGAAAATATACTGGAGACTGTGCGATGTAAAATATGAAACAATGTAAGTGTCTGTGAGCTGCTGAAACACAACTGTTTACTTTTAATAGCCTAATTTAACTTTATTTCATTTAATCCCTGCTGAAAATGAAATACCATACACTCTTTTTTTCACCACAACAAAACACGAGTTCAGCTTTGAATGATCATGTAGATATTTGGGGATGCATCCTCTGGCAAATGGGGGGGTTTCCTGCTCAGAAAAATGCTGCAATAAGATGACAACTACAATGACACCCACCAAGCAAGGTGTGAGGTTTCCCACACCTACTATTTTCAGTCCCAAGAGCCCAGGTTGGTAAGATAGACTAGAGAGAGATAGTGTATGATTCAATATCAGGAAAACTCTAAAGTATCTCCTGAGATGGGTACATTGTGGCTAGGCGTCAATAATCACTAGGTGTCCCCGCTAAGTTCCCTGCCAAACCTGTAAAAGACATGCCGTAGCCAAAAATCTGAGCCATGATAAGATTTATCACAAATAGGCCTATCCCTAAACGAGTACGAGGGATCGAATATCACTGAAATGAACGAAGAGATGTACATCAGACAGATAAAAATAGACCATGAAGAAAAAACAAAGCAAATATAAAACAGATATCAGCTCATTCAACCCCATGGTTGGCAAGCCATGTTGGTAGGTTTCCTGGCGTTTCCTGTGCTTTGAAGCTTTGAAGGTGGAATGTGATGTGCGTTGATACAGTACATGTGGGAGGACTTGCCAGAGTTTGGGGCTACCCTTACTAAGTGACCCATTAGCCGGGATGCAAAATTGACCAGGACACAATAGACGAAGTTGAAAAATTTAAATTTTTAGGAATAATCTTAGACTCTCAGCTTAAGTTTAATAAACACATTAAAAAACGTACCACAACACTTCGAACAAACTTGAACTGTTTTAGAATGATAAGGCATCACATACCTGTCAAGGCAGCCTTACTGTTCTTTCATGCCATGATACTGTCCCACCTATCTTACTGTATTACTGTATGGAGCCAAGCCTCCCAGACATCAGTCAAACCTATTTTATCATTATATAAACAGGCATTAAAGATACTGGACCAGAAACCAATAACGTGGCACCCTTGCCTCATAGTAAAGAAATATAACCTCTTAAGCTTTGAGAATTTTATGAAGTTCTCTTTTCTTAAACTCATTTTTAAATGTGCAAATAATATTGCTCCTGTTGTACTGTGTCCATTTGTAACAAAAATAAGCTCAAGAAGAGTGGCCACCAGAGGAGCAGTGAATGGTAACTGCATTGCAGAGGTGCGCAAAACTCATTTTGGTCAGTCTAGTTTCTCAGTTATTGGAACTCAAATGTGGCCCAGTTTACCAACTGTAATAAAAATCCAAACAGAGTTTAAAATATTTAACAGACAACTGAAACACTGGCTGAAGGAAAACCAAAAATGTAATCATAACACTCAATAGTTAACACACATACATGCACACACAGCATATATAGGTCACCCTCATCATCTTGTTTTTTTTCTTAATGCACAAGGCTTTTATATTATAGGGAGCATGTTTCAAGATGGCTTATTATTGTCTTGTATACTGTATTGTACAATTGTACTTTTAGATGATTTATATGTTTTATTAGAGTAGGTAGCCTGATCAGGGACTGAGGTTGCAAATTAACTATCTAGCTATAAACCTTCCATGTACTCACATCTGCAAGTTGTGTCATGGCTCTGCCATGTCATGTTTGTAACAATGTGCACTGCATTGTCCCTGCCAAATAAACTACAAATAAAAAAAATAAAATAAAAAGGTTCGCAAAGGGGGTGGAGGGATGAGCATGGCTGGGTTGTACGGGTATGGAGACTTTGGAGTTATGTGACTGCTAGTTGTGCTGGAATGTGAAGCTATTCAGGAGAAATTTTGAGCTAATTTTGTGGTTCAGTACAAATGTAGACGATGATGGGTGTGTGACTGGGAGATAGATTGGGTAAGGTTGAGGATATGAATTTTTGTCTTATCCTGAGATTTTGACTGTGCACTGGCGAAATATTTTAACCTAATTGTGAGTATCCAAGTCTTGCTAGTCGAGGGAGATTCTGGACGTGTGTTGTGTACGCGCTGTGTTCACGTGAACACTGCATGAACGCCTAGTGCTTACGTAGCAACCACACTGTGTACGCATGGGCTACGCATGGGCATGCCCGCCCTCTAGACATGTCCTGACATGTGTCCTGGACACGTCGTGGCACTCTCATCCACAGCCCCCACACCCACACACACACACACACACACACACACGCACACCCACACAACTGATAGAGAGTAGAGAGAGGCCCCCTCTTGGTGAGTCATGTGTCTAGCAGGGTTATAGCCCTAACTGGTCCCCATTCATTTCTATAGAAAGTTGATGAAAAATGAGGAGGATGATCTCATCTCTAAACTATTTAGGACTTTGGTCCAGGAAGACAGATGCTCAGGCACTCAAGGTTGCAGCCCCCACACCCACCCACACACACACACACACACACGCACACCCACACAACTGATAGAGAGTAGAAAGGATTTAGGACTTTGATCTTATTTTAGACTTTGATCTGAGCTGATGATTCATGATGAATCATCGTGGACTTTGACCTGATGACTCATTGTTTACTTAGTGGCACAAAAAGGTATACCATATATTTAAACACTTAGGGGTTTCTTTTGCCTTAAGACATGTAAAAGTTTTCATCTTTTACCTGACATGTTTCGACTGTGTTTCTTCCGTCTTCATCAGAGGGTCACTGTGATGTTGATGAGTGACGTGCTTTTAAAACAGCTGATGTTGTTGTGGAGATGTGACCTCCCTGCCAATAATGACAGGTTGGTCACACCTCCTGCTGTTAGAGTTGTCTTCTTAGGATGGTGGTCCAGGTGTGTGAGAGCATGTATGCCCCCTCATCCCTGTTCATGGTACTTGGGCTACGCTTTCTGATCTCCATAGACTCCTTAATCCAGCGGTGGTATCTGTTGTTCTCTTGCTGTATGACTTTTGCCTTGTCCCAGTCCATGATGTGATTTTCTCTCCTACAGTGGTCAGTTATTGCTGATTTGAGGTTCTCCTGTGTGGCTCTCTCCTTTATTGCTCTTGTATGTCTTTGTTCTGTTTCCCTTTCACACTCTTTCTTATGCTCATTTTTTCTTATGTTGAATGTCCTCCCTGTCTCCCCAATATATGACTTGTTGCAACAACATCAGCTGTTTTTAAAGCATGTCACTCATCAACATCACAGTGACCCTCTGATGAAGACGGAAGTAACACCGTCGAAACATGTCAGGTAAAAGATAAAAACTTGTACATGTCTTAAGGCAAAAGAAACCTCTAAGTGTTTAAGTTAAACAGTTAGACATAATGAACTTAATACATATGATATACCATATATTCTCTGCACTTGCGGCACAATGCCTGCAGTCTGACTACTGTACTGTAGCCTTGTAGCTATGTAGCCAAATGTGGATAACGACATGAGACCTTGTGTGCAGATCTATAACATCAACAGTGGTTAGCGACCGTAACAGCAACAGGCGCCGTTGCTGAACTATAATCTGCCCTTTAATATGATACGTGTCATAAGAAGCAATTTGCGGTCATGAAGATACCAACAATAGCTACTGCTCGCATGCTGGTTGGTTTTACAAATATTTCCCCATAACTGGTGAGTTTGTCCACACCCAAAGTACACAAGCACAGTTCATCATCATACCAACCGTTTGTGCCTCTGTGTGTGAGAAATCACTTCTTTTACTGAGATGACTTCCCTTGTGTTTCACAATTCATGACACTACAAGACATGTAGATGTACACTCACCGGCCACTTTATTAGGCACACACATCCAATTGCTCATTGGTTGTGTGTGTGTGTGTGTGTTTACGTGTGTGTGTGTGTGTTTACGTGTGTGTGTGTGTGTGTGTGTGTGTGTGTGTGTGTGTGTGTGTGTGTGTGTGTGTGTGTGTGTGTGTGTGTGTGTGTGTGTGTGTGTGTGTTTCCTTTCATTTGCATTTGTTAACTTTGTGAAGCACATTGAG
>NC_085873.1:42581347-42583847 GCF_034702125.1 Engraulis encrasicolus | reverse complement strand
ACTAAAATGGTACTGACAGAAATACATAATGGTGATGGCGCAGGTTCAACCAGGTAGACATTTCAGTTTCCACTAGGTACAGGGTGTAGAGTATATGGGAGGGAATCTCTTACTTTGCTTACAGCTAATACTGTATTTGTAAGTTACTTTTACTGAGTGTGTGTGTGTGTGTGTGTGTGTGTGTGTGTGTGTGTGTGTGTGTGTGTGTGTGTGTGTGTGTGTGTGTGTGTGTGTGTGTGTGTGTGTGTGTGTGTGTGTGTGTGTGTGTGTGTGTGTGCGCGTGCGTGCGTGCGTGCGTGCTTCCAGCTAAAACTGTATTTGCAAGGGACCTTCACTGAATGTGTGTGTGTGTGTGTGTGTGTGTGTGTGTGTGTGTGTGTGTGTGTGTGTGTGTGTGTGTGTGTGTGTGTGTGTGTGTGTGTGTGTGTGGCACAAAAACATAAACACTGCATGTACTGTATATAAACGTGTGTTTGGATCTGTTTGACGAAAACAACACCGTCTGGAATGTCCACAGTCCTGTTTACGTGGTAACTCTGTGTACCTTCTTGTAAGTTTGCATTTGCGCCGTGTATGTACATCTGGGGCTAATTGTAGGTATATTCACGGAAATATTTAGGTTTGCATTTGCTTACATACGTATGCTCATACGGTGTATGTGTACATGTCTCGATGTGTTTACAATTTGTGAAGTGTGTGAGTGCTTTGCCTGTTTTCTCACGTGTCCAGGATGTTAAGGACCTGGATGCCTGACTTGAAGCAAACACACCACTGCACGCAGCCTGCTAGAAGTCTCCCATGCACCCCTAAAACCTGGACACCCAGCCCTCTACGGTTGCAACCATGCACCCCTAAAACCTGGACACCCAGCCCTCTACGGTTGCCACCATGCACCCTTTAAAACCTCGACACCCAGCCCTCTACGGTTGCAACCATGCACCCCTAAAACCTGGACACCCAGCCCTCTACGGTTGCAACCATGCACCCCCTAAAACCTGGACACCCAGCCCTCTACGGTTGCAACCATGCACCCCTAAAACCTGGACACCCAGCCCTCTACGGTTGCCACCATGCACCCTTTAAAACCTCGACACCCAGCCCTCTACGGTTGCAACCATGCACCCTTTAAAACCTCGACACCCAGCCCTCTACGGTTGCAACCATGCACCCCTAAAACCTTGACACCCAGCCCTCTACGGTTGCCCCACTTGATTATTGTTTGCCCCTTGCTTCCACCACAACCAATGTTGCCAGATTGGGCTGTTTCCTGTCCAATTGGGCTGCTTTAGGAGGGCCGTCTGCGGGCAAAGACAGGGAAAATTGGCTATTGGGAATTTTTTTCTGCCGTTTTAGTCCCATAGAAATCAATGTAATTTCTTGAAATCGGCTGGAATTTAGCACATTTTGGCAGTTTTGATAAGATATCTGGCAATACTGACCACAACCCCCTTTTCCAACCACAGCTCGAACCTCAAACCTGACCTCTAAGGTTGCCATGCATGAGAACCTTTCCCAACCTTTAGGGCCTTTCCCATTACTAATCTCTACCCCCACCCCTACGTCTTCCTCTTGCCCCTCGTGGTTTCAAACGAAGCTGCAAGGTGTAGGGCTTGAAACGCAACCCCTACGAATTGAGATACCCCTTCAACAATCACGGAATGACACTCACAGCTGTCACTAATTCCATGCATTAGGTTGACTTTAATAGCGTTTTTTTTCACATGCGTTTCACGGAGAAAAGGGCCATCACACATTAGGACAATGTTAAACTTAGTACAATGGAATAATTATTGCCACTTTAAAAACGTCAATTGCGGCGAAAATACTTAAACTTGTGTGCTGTTGTGGATGCCGTGGCTTGCCGCCAATTTTTAAAGGCATTCGCAATGCATTCAGGGAAATCTGTCGTAGCCCTCCGTCAAAGGAGTGTGGTGTCGGGAAATCTCCGCGCGGGGAGGTGGAAAGCCCTTCGCCATACCCCTACCCCTCTGTCTGAATGTGAATCGAGATGCCACTACCCCTACACGTGGACGCGCAAAACGGAGGGGAAGGGGAAAGGCGTAGGGCTAAGGGGTGTAATGGGATGGGGCACCTAAGTCACGCCCTCTACTTCCTGGTTCATGGGGCAGGGGAAGTCAAAAAATAATTACTGGGCTTGAAAATGAGTGTTTTTTGGACACCAATCCAAACGTTGGACCTCCACCAGTGCACCACAAATCCAAAAATCACTCATTGTCAAGCCCAGTAATCATGTTTTGACTCCCTCTGCCCCATGAACCAGGAAGTAGAGTGCGTGACTTAGGTGCCCCATTAACCGATACAGAGCTCTTGACCTGACTAGTAGCAACGCTGAGGGTGTTGTGTCACTAGTAGGGCTTTCAGGCCGACCAGAACAGAGCCGGCGCCGGTGCCCGCACCAGTTACGTTCGGCACTAAAGTTCTTATCTGTGAGCCGCTCGTGTTCATACCGGGCTCTGAACTTTTTCCGCACGTGACTGTG
>NC_085873.1:42558847-42571347 GCF_034702125.1 Engraulis encrasicolus | reverse complement strand
ACAAGCTTCAGTACATCCCACACAACAGCAACAGGTGCAGGACCAACTGCACTAGCATAAAGAAAGGAAAGAAAGAGGGAGAGGGAGAGAGAGAGAGAGAGAGAGAGAGAGAGAGAGAGAGAGAGAGAGAGAGAGAGAGAGAGAGGGAGAGAGAAAGAGAGAGGACAAATGCTTTGATAACTAGAAGCACTCAGAGAGTGTAAACCCCTGCTGTGGAATCATATTCGTATAATATAACTATTTCAAAAAATAATACCTGATCACCTGATTTTCAACAACTTTACGAAATGTCATCAAAATCCGTTCATAACATATCCTGCTGACAGACAAACGAACCAATGTGACCGAAAACATAATCTCCTTGGCGTAGGTAAAAGCAGTTGTAAGTAAAAACATAATCTCCTTGGAGTAGGTAAAAGCAGTGGTAAGTAAACAATAATGAGCATAGCCTAGCCATCGGCTGCTCACATCTGTCAAGTGGGGTTCTGTTCTATCATCTAGCCCAGTGTTTTCCAACCTTTTTTGACTTGGGTACCCCTTAAGCCATTCTGTTGTACCATGAGTACCCCCTATCCCATGCTCTCTATATCTATTCCTTTATCCCAATATGACTATACTCACTTGTCATTACATTTTTCCACATACCCCCTGAGGTGTGGTTACGTACCCCTAGTGGTACACATACCCCTGTTTGGGAAACACTGATCTAGCCAACTGAGGACAACTGCTTTGATAAAATAAAAATAAAAAACAGCTAAGCTTGAGCAACTCTGCATTTGAATATGTTTTTGGCACATAACAGGGAAACCTTGTGTCGGTAGGCAGGCCTTTTTATTTCATGAGCATGAAAAAAAAGTAAAACATAATTTGAGGCAAGGCCAATTCATATACCCAGGAGTGCTCGATATTTGAATTTTTGGAAGCCTGTGAATATTTATAGCGTCTGTATTCAGTGTTGCCAGATTGGGCAGTTGCCCACCCAATTGCGCTACTTGGAATGGCCGTCTTCGGGTCGAACAGGAAAAATTGGCCATTTTACGCTCTTTTAAGCAGTTTTGTGCCCATAGAAACTAATGCAATTTGTTGACATTTGGCGGAATTTAGCGCATTTTGGCAGGTTTTGATCTGGCAACAATGTCTGTATTTTTGTGAAGACTTCCAAGACTTCCAAGCGAGGCATTTTCCAACTTTCCAGTTTCATCTTTCCTGCTTTAATGTGATTTCAGCTCAGTCAACTACAACCAAAACCCAATACCCATGACAGGAGTACACAATTCAGCTCTATTCACATCTCACCAAGGTACAAGCTCCACCACCTCCATCACGGAGGCAGCCAGGCATTAAAAAAAATGAAATCGTCTGTTTGAATAAACCACTTCTGCCCCCGTCGAAACCTGCGTAGGCTGAGCTCACAGACACAGAATAGAGAGGCTGGAAGGGTGACTGATGTCCAGGGCCAGATTAAGATGATATCGGGCCCCTAGGCTACAGGATTCTGTGAGCCACCCCCCCCAGTTGGCAAATTTTCAGATAGAGTGTCATAATTACGAGCTAGGAATTAAGGATAACATGTCTTCTAACTGTGCTCAACACAACAGACGATTTTTTCAATATTGCATCTTGACACAATTCTGCAATTTTTCGCTTTTGGCCACCCTGGCAGGTGGGGGCCCTAGGCTGCAGCCATACCTAGCCTGTGTGTTAATCCGGCCCTGTTGATGGAAATGGAACATAACCCGCGCCATTGTTTCTGACACCCACGGCTTGTGATGTCTCGCACTTCACAAATAAAAACCTGGCAATGTTAAAATTACTGATGGTGGGAGTCACAGGTGTTGTAAGTGACATGGAGGGAGGCGAATGGAGGCGTTAAAAAAGATGTGGCTCCACATTACAGCTTTGACAGTGGAGAGCAAAAATGTTTTGATTTACCACAGGGAACATCATCCTTTCTATCCACTGCAATCGTGATAAACAACAGATTCAGGGCTGCTCGATTAGGAGAAAAAGCAATATCGCGATTATTTCAGTCAATATTGATATCACAATTTTTTAGACGATATTTATTTTAAAGACAAATAATTATGCTAAACAATCCACAATCTTCCCTCCCTTCAGCAGTGTGAGTGGAGGGCCATAGAGAAACACACAGAGGTATACGATATATTGCACAGCCCTAGATGTAGTCCGTAGTGATGCCAAATCGAGAAAAAAAAGACAAATCCAAACTGTAACTGACACTCTAACAGCAGCAAAATGTTGTGCGAGGTTATATTAAAAGCATCACGTAAGAAACACAGTGTGCCCTACATCACAGTGAATACATCATCTTATCTAGAGCCAGAGGGATAAACAATGTATTTTAGTCAGCAGCCCTGCCAAAAACAAATCAAAATCGTAATTGGCACACCAGTGGCGGCAAAATGGTGTGCAAGGTTATATTAAACCACGCACTGATGAAGGCTTGATAGCTGAAACGCGTTTGCTTTTTGGACATGTTGGTAATATAAATAAATAATGAGACGCAGTTTGTGAGTGTGGATTTTTCGTCCTTAAGTTGATACATTTTATCGCGCACCCAAGCGCTTTCGTTTTCCAAGAAGTTGAGCGCGTCCTTTGCCAAAACTTCAAGGTTATATTAAAAACATCATATCAGGGCCCTGCCATGGCACTGGGTGGCTACGCTATTAACCATGGGTTCGATTTCAGCCTGGGTCATTTTTGAAATGCTTGCGGGTCTGAATGGCTTGAAGAAGGTCAGTAGACCGAAACGTTGCAGTAAACCATGCAAATGTGAACAGTGTGAGGGAGCTTTCTTTGCTTTAACGTTGGTGACCCAGGGGTTCCACTCCTACGCACCTGACCAAGGAGGTGTGCAAGAATTCTTCACTTACTAACCTGGGTCTTTTTCCAATCCTTTCCAGTCTCTCTATCCCCACTCATTTCCTGTCTTTCCTCCACTGATCTGTCAAAAAGGCAAAAGATGTAACTTAAAGGGCAAAAAAGCCACCCAGGGGGTGGTGCGCGGCAACCGCTCTGACACAAAGGTCATGATGGACTGAGCAGTGTGCTGTAGAGCAGTGGTTCCCAAACTGGGGGTCGGGACCCCCTAGGGCTGGTCACGGAGTTACTGAACTACTAATGGACAATCTAGCAATATTAACGGGCAAAAACAGCCTTGGCATTTTTTGTGTCCTTTATATTGCTAGATTTTCCATTAATAGCTTTTCCACTAATATTGCTAGGAATCCATTGCTAGGCTAAGACTAAGGTGGGTGCGGGGGTCTTTAAGTCCCCGCTGAAGAAGTTTTCTACACATGCTACACATCTACTGGCCCAAAACCATCTCCAACAAGAAGCTTCTCAACATAAGCCAGTAAGAAAATATGCAATACAGCCTCAGGAAGCGCAGATGGACCTGGATCGGCCATGTACTCAGAATGGAACCCAACACAATTCCAAGAGTCGCTCTGCACTGGACCCCAGAAGGAAAAAGAAAGAAAGGGAGGCCAAAGATGACATGGCGCCAGACCATTGAGAAGGAGCTCCAGCAGCACCATCAAAGCTGGGGGACCATCGAGAAGTTGGCTACAGACAGACCGAAATGGAGAGACTTAATTGCTGCCCTATGCGCCGAGTGGCGTGATGGGGTTGAGTGAGTAAGTAAGAAGAAGTTTGGAAACCACTGATTGCAAAGAAATAATGAACGGGGAAAGGGATAACCTTTGAGACCATAGAGAGAGACAGAGACAGAGACAGGGACAAGATATGCGGCCGCTCGATGGTTAGAGCGCAGGTCTATAGATCAGAGAGTGGCAGGTTCAAATCCCACACTTACCAGCACCTTCATCCATGGCAGCAGGGGGGGCGCAGCAATACAGCCAGGGGTGGGGGGGTGGGCAACCGCTCTGACACAAAGGTCATGATGGACTGAGCAGTGTGCTGTAGAGTAAAGTACAGCCAGAGAATGGTATAAGAAGGAGATAAGTCAGGCCCGTTGTTTTCCGGTATCCCGTTGACGTCAGGTGAACGCCCCTTTAGGAGACCATCCGAGTTTGAGAGTGAATTACGCCTCTAGAGTGCATTTGTGGGATTGAATCCTTGGATGACAGTTCAGATTTCGGATGTCAAAATGCAAATTGACGCGTGTCCTCCTCGACACTTCCACCTTGAAATGCTCTTATGGAAATAAAATAAAGGGGTGAAATAGGTTTGTGTTGTGTGTCTTATTCATTGCACATCATCCAAAGACGGAACACAGGTGTGTGGAATACCTGCAGCATAGGTCGCCAAATTCCGTCCACTTCACTGATCACTTCACTGAAAACGTGATAGGCCTATCACTATTTCAAATAGGCCTACTATTTAATTATGCCATCGTATATTTTTGGGTAGCAGCAACTGTGTAGATGAGGTAATGAGCAATATTAGATAACATTGGTTGCTCTTTCTATCGTAATTTGGCGATAACGTCCAGCATGTTCACAATGTAGGCTAGCTTCAGCGCAATTCACCGGCAAAAGGTTCCCAATTCCGCCCACTTTTCAAGTCACGTCGGTATTTCCGTTACTGTTTATTATTCCTTTATACTGTTGTGCTGATTTCGCTCACACTTGCAGTCCTGGCTTTACCGCTGCATGAACTGTGATTAGTTTGGTCGTTACTGTGGAAACGGTTGAATAATTTTAGTCCTAAAGTTAAATAGGGAAGCGGGCGAGTTTGAAGCCAGAATGTCGTTGTGAAATTAAAGTTCCATCTCTTTCCAGCTGCCGTTACGACACCCTTCATTACAATGCTGTCTATGGCCGTTTGACTCGGTTTTAAATGTCATCACCGTTTCAAATTGTAGGCCTAGGTTATAGCCTTGACATCTCTTTAGTAGGCTATTTCATACACATATGGTGTCCCATGTAAAGTGGATGTTACAGACTTCTCACGAATATTTCCTCACTGCCTAGTGCCAAAAAAAGACGCAAAGACGCACTGGGATAAGAGCTAGTCTGAAGACGCACTGTGCTAAACGCGTTGCTCACTCGTGGAAAAAAAATTACAAAAGAAGTATCCAGTGTGCGATGTTTAATGAACTTTTCATATTGATCAAGTTTTTCTGCCTTGCACCTGGAAGGGTTGTGCACAAGGACTTCCATGCACAAATAAATAAATACTAGGCCTATATATATATATATATATATATATATATGACAGGATATTACAATAAATGTACAATGAAAACAACGTGAATGTCAACTGGGATTACTATAGGGCAGACAGTGCTTAACTTCCGACAGTTACCATGAGCGACGCGTCCCATCCCATCCGTCTCCGCCACGCCTCTTCACAGACTACGAATCCCACCTCAGCCCTTTGGATGGCGGTAGTGCGCAACCCTTGTCAGCTGCCACCAAACGCAACAGTAAGGGAAGAAGAAGGGGGGACAACGCCCCCTTAGGAGACCAAACTTGAGCACATCCATTTACATTGTGTGGGCGGAGTTCAGGGTATCTCCTTCTTATACCATTCTATGGTACAGGGCTGTACTGGTAACCTGGCATACAGCACATTTTCCCGGTGGGCTGATGTGACGGCGCTCAGAGGACGATAGTGTTCTTTTGATTGTTGTTGTTTTTGTTTTGTTTTTTTTCCGTTAGAGACTGGCCCACCATTTAAGAAGAGGTGGCCCATTGGTCCACTTCACAGTTTTTTTCAATTGCTAAGAAGCGCTTTGGATACTTTTTCTAAACTCTTAGCACAGACTACCACCTACCAAGCACAATTGGCCAAACAGTTCATTTTCTTATCAAAAGCACACACTGTTAAATATACACAAAGAAATGCATTCATTGACTGATAATTGTGTGAAAAATGCATATAATGTGTCAACTGTATGGCAATAGAAAGCCCTAACTGTATTAAGAGTTTTGCAAATGTCGCTGAGGAATGGACAAAAGCTTATTAGCAATTGAAAAAAACTGTAATACAGACAATGGACTGAGCCATATTATAGAAAATAGTGGTGTGCATTGGCACTAGGCCTACTCTCTCGATTCAATTCGGGAGGTAGCGATTCGATTCGATTCAATTCTACAATGCATTGCAATGCATTACATTTCTACTGAAAGCAAAGCAAATGTTTCATCAGTCAGATACTGAGCAACATTTTATTAGCTGTTTTCTGTATCAGTCTTGCAGTTTTCAATGCTTTGAAGTGCTTTTATTCAATTTAACATTCATTTGCTCCTGAAATATCCACAGAAGTAATTGAAACTTTAAAAAATTGCTGCGTCCATTATGGAACTTGCCGCATTGAATTGAATTATCCATGTCCCGCATTGTCCATGCCCCGCATAACAATGGTCATGTTAAGACAGTCTACCTTAACTGACAGAGTATGTTTTCTGCACATGGTCTATCCCAACTCACAGAATGTCTTTTTGCACAATTACCTTTTTACATTTTTTACACATTACTTTTTCACATTCTTTATCTTTACTATTTTTATTTTTATTTTTCCCTACCTGACTATTCCTGTGTTATTTTTGTCTTGAAATGTCCATGAGGGAATTTGTTTATTTGTGTATTTATGTAAGCTACTGGATACCTGAATTTCCCCCTGGAGATTAATAAAGTTACTCTACTCTACTCTACTATTGAATTGCATTGCCCGATTATTGTTGACACCACTAGTACAAAAGCAGATGGGCTGAGAGAGGGGCTGGTCTAGGTCAAAAAAGCAGCTTCACTGGCTCCCCATCAAGTCACGCATTACCTACAAAGTTCTCCTCCTAACCTTCAAGTCCCTCCATGGTCTGGCACCCCACTACCTCACAGACCTCCTTCACCCCTATGACCCCTCAAGATCCCTGCGGTCCTCTTCCAAGGGCCAGCTGATCGTCCCTCGTACCAGGCTCAAGGCCACCAGTGACAGAGCCTTCCGTGTTACTGCTCCCATTCTTTGGAACAATCTGCCTGACCACATCCGGAATGCCCCTTCACTGGCCATTTTTAAGCAACACCTTAAGACACATCTCTTCCTGGAGGCTTATGGCTGCTAGTTCCACAAGCACTTTCACTTACATGCATTCACACACGCTTACACACTGACGCGCACACACGCTCACACTTTCCAAAACAACACTCTGTGAAGCGTCCTTGGGTGTTTTGAAAGGCGCTATATAAAACGAAAGTATTATTATTATTATTATTATTAAAAGTCTGGGTCGTATTTTTCTCCCAGTCCAGCCCTGGTAGAGTATATTGCAAAGAGATAACAAACAGGGAAAAGGATCACCTTTGAGGCCATAGAGGAAGACAGAGACAGAGACAAGATATGGGACTGCTCAATGGCTCAATGGTTAGAGCGCAGGTCTTTAGATCATAGGGTGTGCAAGTTCAAATCCCACTCTTACCAGCACCTTTATTCATGGCAGAAGTGCCCTAACCCCACATTGCTCCAGGGCCTGTAACCAATGCTCAGAACCTAAATAACGTAAGTCATTTTGGATAAAAAAAAGCATCAGCTAACTGCAATATTATGTAATCTAATGTAAAATGATAGATAGACAGAGAGGGTGAGAGCAAAGGAAGAGAGAAAAGTGAGTGAGCAGAGAGAAAGAGTAATGCAGGTCCTCAGAATGACAGATCACAAGGCTCTGAGAACAGGCAGGGTTGCCAGATGAGGCTGGTGATTTCCAGCCCAAAAAAATCTCAAAACTCGCCTGGAAGAACTAAATCCTGCCCAATTCTATTGATTTCTATGGCCAAAAATTGCCGCCCAATCTGGCAACACTGAGAGCTGATGAGAGATGATTACTCAACATTCATTTCCTCAGAGGTTTTGTGTCGACCTGATTACACAGCCCACTTTGCCACAAATGAATAGGAACATAATCTGATATTCAAGACAGGAATAATGTGCTTTTCACGATGACATAGAATCAAATAACTCGTACTCTGTAAATATTGCAAGCATATTTCTTGTGTCAACCTGATTACACAGCCACAAATGAATAGGGAACAAAATCTGATATTCAAGACAGGAAACAATGTGCTCTTCATGAGAGACGTCAACAACGATGACATAGAATCAAATAACACGCTTGTCTTTAAATTTCATATTCTGTAAATAAATATTGCAAGCTTATTTCTTAAGGCCCACAGAGGGCACAGAAGCTGTCAGATACATTTATGCATCATCCCATGTTATCTTCCAGCTAACATCATCACAGGCCAGGGTTGCCAGATGAGGCTGATGATTTCCAGCCCCCAAAAAATGCTCAAAACCCGCCTAGAAGCACAAAATCCCGCCCAATTCTATTGATTTCTATAGCAAAAATTGGGCGGGTTTTTCTGCTAAATGCCATTTTCAACTTCACACGGCCATCCAAAGCAGCCCAATTGGGCGGAAAACAGCCCAATCTGGCAACACTGTCACAGGCCAAACATAATTCCCCTCTTTATTCTAAAAAATAGATGTTCCACACTGTTTCAATATGGCTGCTTAGGGATCTAGAGCAGTGGTTCTCAAACTGTGGTACGCGTACCACTGGTGGTACTTGAGACATCTCTGGTGTTACTTGAAGAATTCATTTTTTGTGCATTGATTTGAAGGCTGATCAAGTTGTTGCAATCGAAAATGTCTCTGGTCTCACATTTTGAAATATTGAACTGTATGAATCTGAAAACATAATGTAGAATAATACTAGGCAAGCAAGAAGTTTAAAAACAAACTTGCATTGAATGTGACCGTGTGTGTGTGCCTTCTCCTCACCTCCTGTGTTCTATGCGTGCCGTCTCGGTGGCGAGCTGGGCCAGGTCTATGTTGAGCTGTGTGTGTGTGTGTGTGTGTGTGTGTGTGTGTGTGTGTGTGTGTGTGTGTGTGTGTGTGTGTGTGTGTGTGTGTGTGTGTGTGTGTGTGTCCCTTCTCCTCAGCTGTAGTGCTCGATGCGTGCCGTCTCGGTGGCTAGCTGTGCCAGGTCTATGTTGAGCTGTGTGTGTGTGTGTGTGTGTGTGTGTGTGTCCCTTCTCCTTACCTGTAGTGTTCTATGCGTGCCGTCTCGGTGGCTAGCTCAGCCAGGTCTATGTTGAGCTGCTCCCAGTCCGGCAGGCCCAGCAGCTGCTTGATGATGCTGTCTGCCATCTGATTCATGAACTGCAGCGTCTGCACAAAGTCTCCGCGCGCCGCGAAGATCTCGTCCAGCCGCGCCAGGTGCTGCGTCAGGCCCGTCTCCATGCTGCCCATGGTGCCTGCCACCTGGGGGCGGTAGAGAGAAGAAGAAGAAGAAGAAGAAGAAGAAGAAGAAGAAGAAGAAGAAGAAGAAGAAGAAGAAGAATCATTAATACACAAAACCAAAAACACGCCCATAAAGTCCTGGTCAGGCCTCTCTCCATGATGCCCATGGTGCCTGCCACCTGTGGGATTGTAGCCCCCTAATGCAGAGGTTCTTAACCTGGGGTTCGGGCATTCCCTGGGGGTGCGCCAGAGATTTCAGGGGGTGCACAGATTTTTTTGTTGTTGAGGATGTGACCAAAATTTTGCTTGCGAAGATTATAATTAGGCCAAGTCAAAGGCAAAATAAAACATGTTTTGGTTCCTGTATAAAGTGATTAAGGTATTGATTAATGTCTCAAGCAAGAATCATTGTAATGAATCACTTAAAACAGTTTTTAAGTGCATGTACACGTGTATACATTTGGGATGGGGGTGCGCAGCTTATCTTGGGCACCAGTAAGGGGGTGTGTTAACAAAAAAAGGTTAAGGACCACTGCCCTAATGCACGCCGTACCTCCTGTGGCATGCTGTACACATTGACATTGCAAGAATGCTCCTGTGACATTGAAAGTTAACTACTATAGTACTACACTACTATGACAGTGCACAGTGCACACTGCACACTGCAAAATTGCATTTATGCCTCACCCGTGCAAGTGGGCAGCCCCCAATGGTGCCTGAAAGAGAACAGTGCAGTGGGACGGTACCATGCTCAGGGTAGCTCAGTCGTGAAGGAGGATGGGGGAGAGCACTGGTTAATTACTCCCCCCACCAACCTAGCGGGTCTGGAGTCTAACCGGCAACCTTTGGGCTACAAGTCTGACGCCCTAACTGCTTACCCATGGCTGCCTTGATGTTCTCATTGTCAGGGTTTTGCAGATGAACCAGATGGACACTGACAATCCAACTGATGGGAAGTTCACATACAGTAGGCTATGGCCTCCAAGGACAAAAAAGGATGTAAATGTGGAATGAGTACCCAAATGAAGAGAGAATAAATGAGAGAGAAGGGAAGCAAGGACACAGGACAGTAATCAACAAAAATCTTTGGAACTTTAGAATAGACACATTAAGTCCTCCCTAATCATGTGTCCTTCATGAAAATAAAAAAAGTACATGGTGTCGAGTCACCTCAAAAAGGAGTGAACTGTTGAGAAGTTTCTGAATTCGACAGAGTACGTAAAGCCCAGGACCACAATATCCTCAATCAGGTCTGTGTGAACCAGTATTGCCAAAAGAAAATCAGCCAAAATCGCTATGGGCTCACTGAAAAGGCACTAGAAGACGTCATGACGTTACGTATCACGTCACAGTGTCACGCACGCCGCGCTGATCTACAGAAAATGTGCCCACATGCCTTCGTCCACAGTAGAAATGGGCGGTGCTACCTACTTTTTGGAGATCAGAGCTTATCTGCAGCCCTGCTTAACCGTGGGAAACGGTTCTGACGGCGGCACAGAGTCAGAATTATGTGGAAAAACAATGAATTTGTCACTGAAAATACATGTTTTAAAAAGTCGCCAGATGCACCAAAAAGTCGCTAAAGGCACTAGATGAGTTTTTTTGTCGCCAGGGCCGTCAAAAAGTCACTAATTTGGCAACACTGGTGTGAACTTACAAAAGGAGCAAATCGCAAGCCTCAAATTACCGTCTGGGTCTTGGGTCTGATCAATATTCCCTTGCTGACGAGACAAAGACAAAGCTACTTCGAAAACTGCAAAGTCTACACTCTAGACTTTGCAGTCTACACTCTCAGGGGGTTCATTTTAGGTACTGTGTCATAAACAGGCAGTTTGCACTACAAATAAGCAATTAACACTGAAAATTTTATTTTTGTCTTTGACTCATTTCCTATCCAATCAATAAAGCTACTAAAACCCACACAAAGTATACTTGTTCCCTCTCTATATCACCACTCTAATGGCTGAATAACATTTATGTGAAGAAAAAAGGAGTTGCACACAGGAGCTGGATGCTGTTCAGTGAAACTGTATTAAAAGCTGAAAAATAAAGAGAAGCCAAAACAAAAAATGGGATGCAAACGTTTCGGGTCTAGCCCATCATCAGTGTTCCCAAAATCAAAAAAGCATCCAGCTCCTGTGTGCAACTCCTTTTTTCTTCACATTGCATTTTTGTTTGGAATTACGCGCCGAGCGAAACTCTCAAGTAAGACAAAGGCGCGGACGCCATCTCTACCTTCACCTGAACAACATTTGGGAAAACCAAGACCAAGCTACTCACACGTAAACAAGGTTGCACAAACAAACAAACAAGACAGGGTGAATTACCCAGAATGCAAATGTGTTCTTCTTGCTTCCCATGCTTCTGCCAGTGTTGCCAGATTGGGCTGTTTCCCGCCCAATTGGGCTGCTTAGGATGGACGTGTGTGGGTAAAAATGGCATTTTGCAGAAAAAAAACGCCCAATTTTTGCCATAGAAATCAATAGAATTGGGCGGGATTTTGTGCTTCTAGACGGGTTTTGAGCATTTTTTGGGCTGAAAATCGTCAGCCTCATCTGGCAACCCTGGCTTCTGCGTGTCTATCTAGCTCCCATCAGCTACTGGAGGGCATTGCAATTTCCATGGTGGCAAATGCTGTCACCGAGAAAAAACAAGGCGGTTTGGGGATGTTTTCAATTCCTATTGGTTTGGGGATGCCTCCTCTGAATAGAAGTAGACAAAGAGTGTCCTTGTGTGTCTTGCGTTTGTGTATTTCCGCATGTGACAGGACACAAAGGACCAAGCACTACAAGCAATGCATACCAAATGTATGTATATCTGATATGTAGTAGCCTACATCACTGCATGTCAGTGCACTGAGATAAAAGTTTGCAGGAGATGCTTCTCATCTCTATTGTTAGCAGAAGCGTACCATAGTGATCTTTTTCAATTTGTAGGTTGTTTGGCAGGGAAAATGCAGTGCACATTATTACAAACATGACATGGCAAGGCCATGACAGAACTTGTACGTAGATGTGGACACATATAATGTTTATAGCCTATTCAAATAGAACATCACAAAAAAACGAAAATCAAGAAAAACAATACATTGTGTGACTATATAAGTTGTGTGTGCATATGTGTGTATATTACTTGTCATCATGATTACATGTCTGGATTTCCTTCAGCCAGTGTTTCACTTTTGTGTAAAAAAAAAATCATAAAAAGGAACAAAACATATGGGTCTATTCAGCATCAACGCAGTAGCCGATTTTGAAACAGATTTTTAATT